>NW_007726368.1:667315-670546 GCF_000696425.1 Galeopterus variegatus | reverse complement strand
CTTTAAGGACATCTTTTTTTTGAATAGCCCCCTTTTAAAGGCTCAGTTTGCCCAATTTGGGTGGTGCCTTTTTTTTTTTTTTTTTTTTTTTTTTGTCTTTTTTCCATGTCCGGCAACGGATCGCAACCCTCAGTGTTGCCCCTGTACCAGACCGGGACCGGCTACGGGATCGCAACCCTCGGTGTTGCTCCCGCACCTCGCTCAGCCAGTGAGCGGGAACCGGTCTGTATGTGGGATCCAAACCCTTGGGCAGGAGCGCCGCCGCGCTTCCCAAGCGGTGCACCCATCCAGTGCGCCACCGGGCCGGCCCGCTAGTGCCTATCTTATCGGACAATGCAGGTACATATAGCTGTACGAGCTCATATTTTTTACTTCTTTTTTCATTCATTTACTTTGAAACGTTTTGTATTCATAAGAACTGTGTCCTTGTAAAAGGCATATGCATCAAGATGTAGATGTATATAAAATTTGGCATTAGGATAACTTTGAAATCAGAATGCATTTTACAATCAACGGATGTTACACTCTCTGTTAGCCAGGTGGCATTTGTAGCATAGCTGTCAATGCCTGTCCATGCAGAAGCATCAAAAGAGCCAGTATCAGACTAGAAGAATGGATGCCAGTGGCTTGAAATCAAATCTCAGGAGAACATATTAGGGCACTTTTAGCTGCTAAGATTCAAATGGTTGTTAGAAAAGGGTGGGGAAAGTGTGAATCAAACATTTTTGGCAACATTCATAAAGCAAGAGTAAACAAAATAGATAGCTCTACATAATTACAAAGTTTTCTTAAGAGCTCAGAACCAATGGCTTTTAGTTCTTTTATGGGTTATTTTAGGAAGTGCTGAATCAACAATGCTTTTGATAGCACGAACAATAATATTGACAAATAAAAAAGTGATTCATGAGACTCGGGTGGACGTGATGAAATTTTCTAACACTTTGATTTATTTTGCTTATATTTTACTTTCTATGTGTGTACATGAATTAAACATGATAAAATATATGTCTAAAGAAATCTAGGAGTGCTCTTTAAACTAGCATAAAATAAGGTCTAAGTGATCAGAAGCCTTTTGTCATAACTTGATTGATAGCATTTCTTCTATTTTTCTTAAATTCACATAATAAATCTTTAAAGATTTACATAAATCTAATGTTCGATGGCATGTTAGATTTGATTAAATACGGTTTCTAGATTTCAGTGTTGCTTTTATACAATATTACAATACCTTTTAACAGGCAAATTTTGTCCATTTTTATTTATTGTAATTATTAGTATATGTAGATCTATTTCTATATTCATAGTTTATCATTTCAATATATACCACTTTTTCAGTGCTTCTTTTAATCCACTCCTAGCATGTATCTTTCCATCTGGCATGCTCTCATATCCCTTAATATGTATAATATCAAATTTGGGGAAATTATGGATATTTCTCCACCCCCCCTCCTCCCATAGAATATTATGGTAGGCAGAATAATGACTACTCAAATACACCCATGTCCTAATCCCTGGAACTCACAAATATGTTACTTTACATGGTAAAGGGACTGTGCAAATGTGATTAAGGTTAAAGACCTTGAGATGGAGAGGTTATCCTGCATTATCTAGGTAGACCCAATATAATCACAAGCATCTTTAAAAGTGGAAGAAGGCCTCAAAGAGTCAGAATCAAAGGTGACTATTTGGAAGGATAGTTAGAGAGAGGCAATGTTGCTGCTTTGAAAATGGAGGAACAGGGGCATGAGCCAAAAAGTGGGGGCAGCCTCTAGAAGCTGGAAAAGGCAAAGAAATGAATTCTCCCCTAGAGTCTCCAGGAAGGAATGCTGCCCTGATGAGACCTTAATTTCAGCCAGTGACACCCGTGTTGGACATTAACCTACAGAACTGTAAGGTAAATCTGTGTTGTTTTAAACCACTAAATTTGCACTAATTTGCTGTGGGAGCAGTAGAAAACTAATACAGATATTTTAAGGTAAACACAAACTTTACCCAGTATTTGAAGATTTTTACTTCATATACATCTTACATGCTTTTCAGACTTTTTTCCCTTTTACTTGAGTACTTTATCTGAAACTGTTCTCAGGGTGGGTCTTTGTGTGGTAAATTTTCTGAAGCCTTGTATACTTGAGAATATGCTTACCATGCACTTATATTTTAGCTATACAAAACATTCTAGGTCCTGATTCTTTTTTTTTTTTTTTTTAATCTACTCTTCCTATAAGCTTTCAGAATTTTTTTCTTTCTTTTTTTTTTTTTTTTAATCTTCTCTTCCCATAAGCTTTCAGAATTTTTTTCTTTCTTTTTTTTTTTTTTTTAATCTTCTCTTCCCATAAGCTTTCAGAATTTTTTTCTTTCTTTTTTTTTTTTTTTTAATCTTCTCTTCCCATAAGCTTTCAGAATTTTTTTCTTTCTTTTTTTTTTTTTTTTAATCTTCTCTTCCCATAAGCTTTCAGAATTTTTTTCTTTCTTTTTTTTTTTTTTTTAATCTTCTCTTCCCATAAGCTTTCAGAATTTTTTTCTTTCTTTTTTTTTTTTTTTTAATCTTCTCTTCCCATAAGCTTTCAGAATTTTTTTCTTTCTTTTTTTTTTTTTTTTAATCTTCTCTTCCCATAAGCTTTCAGAATTTTTTTCTTTCTTTTTTTTTTTTTTTTTTGTCTTTTGTCTTTTTCCGTGTCCGGCAACGGATCGCAACCCTCAGTGTTGCCCCCGTACCGGACCGGGGGCCGGCAACGGGATTGCAACCCTCGGTGTTGCTCCCGCGCCTCGCTCAGCCAGTGAGCGGGAACCGGTCTGTATGTGGGATCCGAACCCTCGGGCGGGAGCGCCGCCACGCTTCCCAAGTGGCGCACTTATCCAGTGCGCCACCAGGCCGGCCCCAGAATTTTTTTCTGATTTGATATTTTAAATTTTCACTTAATAGATCCAAGTAAAGTATTTTTTCTTATTTCTTATTTTTGGGGTTTTACAGGTCTTTTCATTCTAGGTGTTTCACCTTTCTTTAATTTGAGGATTTTATCTCCATTATTTCCTTAAATATTTTCTCCTCCCTATTTCTATTTTTTTCTGTTTTGGTGACTCTTTTTACCCAGATGTTAACAATTACACCCTTTCTTATCACCTACCTTTACTCTTATATTTTCTTTTGCTTTTTTTCTCCTTCCTTTGTTACGGGCCGGCCCGGTGGCACACTGCTACAGTGCGCCGCTTGGGAGTGTGGCGGTGCTCCCG
>NW_007726368.1:664846-666812 GCF_000696425.1 Galeopterus variegatus | reverse complement strand
CCACGGCCTTGGTGTTATCAGCACCGCACTCTACCGAGTGAGCCACGGGCCGGCCCTCAATCTGATCTTCTAATACGCTAATTACCTCAGCAGGGTCCTCATAATATTTCTCCCATCTAATTACATGTTATTTATCCCATTCATTGTATTTTCCATAACGAATTTTTCTACTTTTTCCTTTTAAAATATTTTCTTTTTTTATATTGTCAGTATATATATTTTTTATGCTTAATGGCAAATGTATTCAGCCCCTTTTCATGCAGCACATAAAGTATCTATGTGCTTATTTCTTTTCCAAATCAACAGTTTGGAACAAACTTCGAGGATCCATTCATCCTCATGGTGAGCCATCTTGCAAGGTGCTTTGATAAGTATCTTATGTAGGGGGAAAAGGAACATTCTTACAGACCTACAGATTAGCCATGTGGGGAGTGTCCTGGCAGGAAATCTAACGCCTACTGTCTCTTCTGTCACCATCAAGCTCATGGTAGAGCTGTATTGAGCTGTACCAACAGATGCCTATAGAAGCCATTCAGATTTGCCACAGGAGGGAGGAAGAAATGGGAGAGAGCAGAGGCTTGAGGTGGCACACTGGAGTTTAGAGTCTGCTGGCTGAAAACAACAACAACAACAAAAAAAAAACCCCAGGAACAATCTAAGTGACCTCGTCCTCCTTAAGATGCCATGCTGAGCAGAAAGCCTCCGAAAAGTCCCCCAGTCACTAGAACCTTCCCCTTCACGAATGACAGCACATGCTCAGCTTTGCTCTTGACCTCGGTAGGTGTCTGGGTGTTCTTACAAACCTTCTGCTGCTCCTTGGCTTTCGTCATGTCCTTCTCTAGTGTTGCCCGTCACCTTTGGGGTACTCTTTATGGTTTGCAAGCGGAAGGAGAAAAAAACCCTCCTGCCACGGTTGCTGTAGCCAACTTTCCAGCTTCCGGAGTGCGAAACCCGTGCACCCTCAACTCTCGTGGCCACGACATACTTTTCGGCTGAGGGCCCTGATCCCTGCCCAAACCGCTTGTCCCCCCAATGGCTGCTTTCTAGCAAATTCCGCAAAGTCCAGGGACTCCAAAGTTCCCTCAAAGTCTCCTTGACCGGACGGGGCCATTTCAGCAGCTCGTCTCGCGAAGACACTTCCAGAGGACGAGAGCAGCAGGACCCGGAGTGGCGCGTCCCCTGCTGGCTCCGGCCCTCGGGCAGATGTCCCGGTTCCCACTGCCGGAGAGGGGGCTGGGCGCCGGCTGTGTATTTTAGGCTTCTTTTAAATTCTTTGTCTTAACGCTGCTTCTGAGGAAATCTGTAATCACTTGTTATTTTTTCTTTATAAACAGATAATCTGGTTGTTTTAGCCTGCGAGATCCTATTTTCCTGGAAGTAGTGCCTGCTTCACGTGCTGGGAAAAGTCAGAGTCCCTCCGTGCATGGGTGTCGGGGAGATGGTACCAGACGCCAGAATAGCACAGCTAAGTTCTCCTCCCGCCATAACTGCTTAGATGGCTTAGCTGAGCCCACGAGTATCAAGGGATGAGGTTGGGGAAGCAGCTGCTGAAGGCTATCCCCAAGTGTTTTCTCTGCCTTTTCACCCGCACAGCTCTTCTGTGCTACCCTTTGGCCCAGTATTTCTCTCCAGTCTCCTCAAGACTTCTAGTTGTTTAATTAAAGATGACAGGAATGGCAACTATGTGGGCCTGGAGACAGGGACTGTTTATCTCTGCATCCACAGGGACCAGGATAGGGTCTGGCACTTGATAAGGGTCTAATAAATAATTTTAGAGTAAAATAACCTGAAAGAATGATAAATTAGATGGGGGTGGTCCAAGAATGATATTTGCATATCAATTACAAAGAAAGACTGAAGATAAGGCTATGAAGTGAATTTAAAAAAAGACTTAAGTTGGGGGCTGGCCCGGTGGGAAGTGCGGCGGCGCTCCCGCCCGAGGGTTCGGATCCCACATACAGACCGG
>NW_007726368.1:640501-664695 GCF_000696425.1 Galeopterus variegatus | reverse complement strand
ACCGAGGGTTGCGATCCCGTTGCCGGTCCCCAGTCCGGTACGGGGGCAACACTGAGGGTTGCGATCCGTTCCGGACACGGAAAAAGACAAAAAAAAAAAAAAGACTTAAGTTCTTCAGGTTCTACAGAAATAAAAATTATTTGGTTCGTTAATCATACACACAGAAAATCCAGACAAGTAGTATTTATTTTCTATACATACATATATATATATATACATATATATGTATATAGGTGTGTGTGTGTGTGTATATATATATATATATATAAATAATTTTATGTGACTTCTATGAGGCATTCAATATTATTGACAAAAGTTTTTCTCTTGAAAACTCTTCTAAATGATACATTCTTCCCCACACCAGCCTCTCTTGTGGTTTTTCTCCTACGGTTGATTTCTGCTTCCCAGTCTTCTTCACTGGCTGATTTCTTTTCTCTCCACCATGAATCCCTGGGTTCTGCCCTGAGTGCTCTCTTCTCACTCTATTCTTTTTCCTTGCATGGTCACATCGACCCCCAAGGTTGTAGCTACCATTTACATAATTGTGATGTCTAAATGCATCTTTCCAATCCTCACCTCTCTTCTGAGCTCCAGGCTTACTACCCAATGGACATCTCCACCTGGAGTTCCCACTGGCACCTCCGGTATCTTCTTCCACCAAATACAGTCTCCACCTTAGCAGCTGTTACCATTTTTACCCACTCCAGAAATCTCAAAGTTGATCTGACTGACCATTTTTCCTCCCCGGCCACACTTAATTCAACATATCCATTCTACCTTTTCCTTCCTTTCCATTCTCACTGTCATTTCCTTAGTTTAAGTTTATTAATTCTATTATTTCAGTAACTGCCTAAATGATCATCCCCACTTACAGTCTCTCCTTAATCAACTATCTTCCCTACTGGCCCATTACTTTCCTTAAAATTGTTCAGTAGCTCTCCATCACAAAGATACTAAAGCTTAGACCTGTTAGCACACAATTCCACTTCCTTCACACTATATTCCCAATCCATCTGATCCATCACATCTCTTGATATCCTCTATGCTTTAATCTGTGCTCCCGAAGGTTCAAACAACCTGTGATTCTTTAAACACATCATCTTGCGTTCTGTCTGGAATGTCTACCTGCTTTATCTAATCTTTGACTGAGAAGGGTCAGCAATGGTCTGGCTAAGAGGTGGACAAAATCCTTAAGTTTAACTGGTAGAAATGGAAGCAATAAGTTCAGTAATTTCAAGAGAAACTGAAAGTCAGCCAGAATGTGAGACAGAGCAGCCTTGTAGAATGAGAAGCAAAACAGGGAGAGGAAATAGAACTATGAAAGTTTCATTGTTGAGAAAGGGCAAAGCAAGATGGCTGACTAGCAGACACTACTGTTTATCTCTCACACAGAGACAGACAAAACAAAGATTATGCAACTATGCTTGAATGAAAATAGCTGAAGGAGAGAGCTGGAGCACATCAAAGGAATAACAGAAACGCTAGTGAGCAAAGAAACTCAGGATAGCCACGTAAAGAATGGAAGAAAATACCCAGCCTCCACTGCCCCATCCCCCAGCCAGTAGAAGCAGTGACCCAGAGGGAATTTCTGCCTGCAGGGAAAAGGTAAGCAAGAGTTGCACTGTGGACACCTGCAATCTCAGCTACAAGGAGCCTGTGCCACCCTTGCAGAACGTGAGCCCAGTGTGGGGAGGTGCTGGGAGGCCGCGTGACTGCACTAATCAAGGGAGGGAGTTCACTCTGAGCCTCTTCACCCCCTGGGTCCCAGGCTGCCATAGCATTTCACCATTTTGGGACTAAAGCCAACACCCAAATACATTTTGCCCTGGTGCCCAATAGCCCCAGCATCTCCACAGCAAAAGACCTGCTCATCACACCAGGACTCTGACATACAAGTCCAGGCCCTGCAACCTGGGTGCAGGCAGCCCATTGCAGTGTGGAGGCCATCCACCAGGGCGGAGGGAGCCAGTGTGCACTTTCCAGACCTAGAGAGCCAACCGATCATGGTCTTCTACCATTGTTGGCAGCTCTGCTCTCTTCAGTGGAGCACCTGAGCACATCTCCCAGGGGCACAGTGACCCACCACAGCTCCAGCAAACCCACCCAGAGCAACGGACTCCAGCTGGGAAAATGTGGAGTGCCCACATGCCTCTCTTGGGGGCACAGAACCCTATCTGTGGCCCCAGTGATCCCATCCAGGGCTACCTGCCCCAGCGGGAAGCTGCAGAGTTACCCAGCATCTTTTCTTAAGACACAGAGGCCTGCCCAGAACCCCAGCAACTTTGCACAGGGTGGCCCACTCTAGCTGAGAAACTTCAAAATGATCCAGTGTCTGTCTTGGAGGTGCAGGTGCCTGTGTCTGGCTCCAATGACCTTGTCCAAATAGGCCCACTCCAGCTGAGGAACTTCAGAGTGACCCAGTATTCCTCTTAAGGGTGTGGGGTCCCACCTACAACCATAATGACCTTGATCCCACTCCATCAGTGGTCCTGCAGAGGAAATCAGTGTTACACTTGAGGGTGCAGGGCCCCACCCATGACCACAGCAACCTCATCCAGAGTGCTGGACTTCAACAATGAAGCTACAGAGCTCCCCAGCATCACCCTTGGAAGTGCAGGGTACTGTTCATGACCCTTGTGACCTCACCAAGAGTGGCCCACTACAGCTGAGGAGCTACAGAGCATGTCAGCATCTCTTTAGGGGCACAGGGTCCCACCCATGGCCCTAGCAACCTCACCTAATGTGGCCCACTTCAGCTGAGATGGTGCAGGGCATTCCAGTGCCTCTTTGGGAGATGCAGAGCCCAGCCTAAAGCCCCAGTGACCCCATTCAGAGCAGCTCACTTAAGCAGAGGAGCTGCAGAGCACCCCAATCCTTCTATCAAGAGCTCAATACCTTATCCATGACCCTGTGACTCAGTGCAGTGTCATCCACTCCAGTTGCCAGGCACCCAAGCACCTAGGCCATGGAGGCTCTCACAGACAACACTAATGTAGAACATAGTCAAAGAAATCATATGGAGATTACACTATTGTAGTCACCCAAAACCAAATTTAAAATACCTACCCTACTAACACCATGGAACACATCTACAGGAAAGAATCTTTTCCTTCAAAAGCTACTCCAGAGTATCAGAAGAAGTGACTGTTCCATGAGATGCCCAGACATCAACATAAGGATACAAGAAACATGAAAAAACAAGGAAACATGACATCCCCAAAGGAATATAATAATTCTCCAGTACCAAATCCCAAAGAAAAGGAATTCTATGAAATTCCTAAAAAGGAATTCCAAATTATAATCTTAAGGAAACTCAATGAGATGTAAGAAAATACAGACAGATGACACAATGAAACAAGAAAAAACAATTTAGAATCTGAAGGACAAATTTAACAACAGGATAGATATTATCAAAAAGACCCAGGCAGAGATATTGGAACTGAAGAATTCATTAAGTGAAATAAAAAATACAACCAA
This sequence comes from Galeopterus variegatus, assembly GCF_000696425.1. Lineage (NCBI taxonomy): Eukaryota > Metazoa > Chordata > Mammalia > Dermoptera > Cynocephalidae > Galeopterus > Galeopterus variegatus. The sequence continues at coordinate 661,218 of NW_007726368.1, read as the reverse complement.
CAGCTTAAGCAACAGGTTAGATCAAGTAGAAGAAAGAGTTTCTAAATTTGAAGACAAGCTATTTGAAATAACTCAGTCAGACAAAAAAATTTTTTTAATGAAGAAAGCCTACAGGATCTATGGGACAACTTCAAGCATACAAATATCTGTATTATGGATGTTCTGAAAGGGAAAGAGAAGGGAAAAGACATTGAAACCAGTTTAAGGAAATAATAGCTAAAACCTTTCAAAGCATTGGGAGAGATGTGGATTTCCAGATCCAAGAAGTTCAAAGAACTCCAAACAGATTTTACCCAAAAAGTCCTCTCCGGAACACATTGTAGAGAAAAGTCAAAGACAAAAAGAGAATTCTAAAACAGCAACAGAAAAGTGTCAAGCCAGCTATAAGCAAATCCTCATCTGACTAACACCAGATTTCTCAATGGAAACCTTATAGGCCAGGAAAGAGAGGGGTGACATTTCAAAGTGCTAAAGTAGAAAAACTTCCAGCCAAGAATACTATACCCAGCAAAGCTACCCTTCAAAAATGAAGAAGAAATAGTGTCTTTCCCAAATAAACAATAACTGTAAGAATTCATTATCACAAGACCAGTCCTACAAGAAATCTTTAAGGGTGTTCTACATCTGGAACCAAAAGAATTACAATTACCATCTTGATAACATGCTAAAGAATAAAACTCACTAGTAGATCAGTGCTGTAGATTGATTGAATTGTGTCCAACCAAAGTCCACACATTAAAGCTTAATTGCCAGTGTAACTGTTGAGGGTGGGAAATCCTATTATGGTAATTGAAAGGTTGAGCCTTGAAGAGGTGATTAGATTGTTGGATCATGCCATAGTGAATTGATAAATATTGGTGGTCAGGGGTGTGGTTCTGAGAGCTTTAAAAGGAGAGCACATGAGAGTCTCTCTCTCTCTGCTCCACCATTTCTGCCATATGAAACCCCTGGGTCACTGTCATTACCACCAAGACCCTCACCAGATGTATTCCCTACACTATAGACTTCTCAGTCTCTGAAATTGTAAGCAATAAATCCTGTTTTCAAAAAAACAAAATCTTGTTTTCTTTATAAACCATCCAGTTTCAAGTATTTATATTATAAGCAACAGAAATGGACTAATACAAGCAGATACACAAATGAGAAAGAGAAAGAAATTTAATCCTGTTGCTACAAAAAAATACCAAATAGCAAAGACAATACAAGAGAATGAAAGGAACAAAAGATATATAAAACAACCATAAAAAAATTAACAAATGGTCAGGGATAAGGCAATATCTAATTATATTCAAATAAAAACTTTGAATATAAGTGGATTAAATTCCTCATTAAAAGATATAGACTTGCTGGGCTGGCCCAGTGGCGCACTCGTTAGAGTGCGGCGCTCCCACCGAGGGTTCGGATCCCATATAGAGACTGGTCTGCTCACTGGTTGAGCGTGGTGCGGGCGCGACACCGAGGGTCGCGATCCCATTGCCGGTCGCAGTACGGGCGTGACACTGAGGGTTGCAATCCCGTTACCGGTCATGAAAAAAGACAAAAAGGAAAAAAAAAGATATAGACTTGCTGGGCTGGCCCAGTGGCGCACTCGTTAGAGTGCGGCGCTCCCACCGAGGGTTCGGATCCCATATAGAGACTGGTCTGCTCACTGGTTGAGCGTGGTGCGGGCGCGACACCGAGGGTCGCGATCCCATTGCCGGTCGCAGTACGGGCGTGACACTGAGGGTTGCAATCCCGTTACCGGTCATGAAAAAAGACAAAAAGGAAAAAAAAAGATATAGACTTGCTGAATGGATTAAGAAACTAGACTCAACTATATGTTGCCTATAGGAAACTCACTTCACCTTTAAAGACACACACAAATAGTGAAGGGATGGAAAAAGATACTCCATGCAAATGTTAACCAAAAATGAGCAGGAATAGCTATACTTATATTAGATAAAATACTTTAAACCAAAACTATAAAAAGAGACAAAGAAGAACCTTATATAATGAAAAAGGGGTCAATTCAGCAAGAAGATAAAACAGTTGTAAATATATATGCATCCAACATCGGAACACCCAGATACATAAAACAAATATTACTGGATCTAAAGGGAGAGATAGATCCCACAGTACAATAGTAGTTGGGGACTTCAACACCCCTTTCTCAGAATTAGAAAGATTATCTAAACCAAAAGGCAATAAGGAAACAATGGATTAAAAGAAAGAAAGAGACATTGGATTTAAACTGCACTACAGATCAAATGGACCTGACTTTTATAGAACATTTTATCCAGCAACTGCAGAATATATGTTCTTCTCATCAACACATGGATTATCCTCCAGGATAGACCATATGTTAGACTACAAATCAAGTCTCAATAAATTTTAAAAATTTGAAATTTTTTCAAGTACTTTTTCAGAAGCACAACAGAATAAAATTAGAAATCAATAACAAGTAAACTTGAAAAACTGTCCAAATACAGGAAAATTAAACAACATGTTCCTGAACAACCAATGGGTCAAAGAAGAAATAAAGCAGGAAATCAAAGAGTTTCTTGAAACAAGTGAAAATAGAAGCACATCATACCAAAACCTGTAGGATACTGCAAAAGCAATACTTAGGGGGCAGTTTATTGCAGTAAGTGCTTATGTCAAAAAAGTAGAAAGATTTCAAATAAATAACCTAATGTTGCACTTCAAAGAACTAGAAAAGCAAAAACAATCCAGTCCCAAAATTAGTAGATGAAGAGAAACAATAAATATCAGAGCAGAACTAAATGAAACAGACCAAAAATATATACAAAAATTGATGAAACAAAAATTTGTTTTTTTGAGAAGATATACAAAATTGACAAACCATTAGCTAGAATAATGAGAGAGAGAGAGAGAACACCCAAATAATGATAATCAGAAATTAAGTAGGAGACATTAAAACTTATACCACAGAAATAAAAGAATTATTAGTGACTATTATGAACACCTACACACCAACAAATTGGAAAATTTGGAGGAAATGTATAAGTTTCTCAACACATGCAACCTACCAAGGCTGAACCAAAAAGAAGTAGAAAATCTGAACAGACCAAAAATGAGGAATGAGCAGTCTCCCAATAAATAAAAGCCCAGGAAGAGTTAGCTTCACTGCTGAATTCTACCAAATCTTTAAAGATTTAATACCTATCCTTTTCAAACTATTTCAAAAAATTGAAACAGAGGTCATTCTCCCAAACTCATTCCATGAGGCCAGTATCACCCTGATACCAAATCTAGACAAGAACACAACAACAAAAGAAAACAACACGCCAATATCTCTGATGAATATAGATACACAGATCTTCAACAAAATACCAGCAAACTGAATTCAACAGCATATCAAAAAGATTATAAAACATGACCAAGTGGGATTTATCCCAGGGATGCAAGGATGGTTTAAAATATGCAATTCAGGGCCGGCCCAGTGGAGCACTCGGTAGAGTGCAGCGCTTGAGAGCACAGTGGCGCTCCTGCCGAGGGTTCGGATCCCATATAGAGACCGGTCCGCTCACTGGTTGAGCACGGTGTGGGCACAACACCGAGGGTTGCGATCCCGTTACCGGTCACGAAAAAGACAAAAAGGAAAAAAAGTATGCAATTCAATAAATGTGATACACCACATCCACAAAATGAAGAGCAAAACCATATGATCATCTCAATCGATGCAGAAAAAGCATTTGATAAAATTCAACATCACTTCATGATAAACACGCTTAACAAATTAAGTATAGAAGGAAAGTATTTCAACACAATAATGGACATGTATGATGAACCCACATCTAACATCATCCTGAATGGGGAAAACTTGAGAGCTTTTCCTTTAAGAACAGGAATGATACAAGGATGCCCACTCTCACCACTCCTATTTAACATAGTACTGGAAGTTCTATCCAGGGCAATTAGCAAGAGAAAGAAATATAGGGCTTCTAAACTGGAAAATAGTAAGTCAAATCATCTCCTCTGGAGATGACATGATCTTATGTATAGAAAAACCTAACGACTCTACCAAAAACTCTTAGAACTGATAAACAAATTCAGTAAAGTTACAGGATATAAGATCAACATACAAAAATCAGTAAAGTTTCTATACACCAACAGCAAACTCAGAAAAGAAAGTCAAGAAAGCAATTCCATTTACAATAGCTGCAGCAAAAATAAAATACCTGTGAATAAATTTAGCCAAGGAGGTGAAAGATCCCTACAACAAAAAGGAAAAAAACACTAATGAAAGAAATTGAAGAAGACACACAAAAATGGAAAGACATTTTATATTCATGGATAGGAAGAATTAATATCGTCAAAATGACCATACTATCCAAAGTGATGTACAGATTCAATGCAATCGCTATCAAAATACCAATGACATTTCTCACAGAAATAGAAAAAGCAATCCTAAAATACATATACAACCACAAAAGACCCCAAACACCCAAAGCAATTCCAAGGAGAAAGAATAAAGCAGGAGGCATTACACTACCTGACTTCAAAATGTATTATAGAGCTATAGTAACTAACAGGCACAGAAAGATAAATACTGCATGTTCTCACTCATGTGTGAGCTATAAAAAAAAAAAATAATAAGTTGAACTTTTAAAAGCAGAGGTGAGAAATGTGGTTACTAGAGATTGGGAAGGGTAGGGGGTATAGAGAGAGGTTGGTTAATGGACACAAAATTATAGCTATATAGGAAAAATAAGTTCTAGTGGCACAGTAGTGCTAGGCATTTATAATTAACAATAATTTATTGTATGTACTCAAATGGCTAGAAGGAGTTTAAATATTCTCATCACAGAGAAATGATTTATTTTTGCAGTGATGAATTTGCTAACTACCCTGATTTGATCATTACACATTGTATACAGGTATTGAAATATAACTCTGTACCCCATAAATATGTACAGTCAATATGTTTCAATTAAAAAATAAATCATTTTTTTAAAAAAGGTCTCATTGACCGTTATTCAATACTTGTTTACCTGGCAATGGGATCATCATCATCTTGTGGTAATTATACCATAATGAGAAAATCTATATGCAAATGAAATAAACAGTAATTAAGGATCTTGGACTAGTCGGCACCTCCTTGGAAGAAAGTTATGGGATTATGTTGGGAGGGGTCTGTGCTGCAAACAAAGAATAAAGTCATGCAGGGGGAGCAAATGTTTTATGTATATACAGGATGAACTTGATCCTGTGCTTGAGAGACCTTTCTGGTGCCACACACCTGTGTTTTTCCCACTGTTTTTGGTCAGAGTCAGTGTAAACTAATAAAGCATGTGGTTATAAGTGCCTCTTATAGTCTGTTTGCATGTTGCTATTTGGAATGAAACCCTTGAGATCAAGAACCTGGACTTGGGAAGAGACTTGCTGTCTGCCATGAGTTTGGAACAATCTGGGCAGTTTGCTGTAAACTTGCTCTTCCTGCCCTTGCCATTACTAGGTGAGGAGGGGACAGTGAGGTAGAGAGGGCAGGGTCAAATCTATCCAAACCTATTCTGAGAGAGAGCCCATATCTGTAAGAAACTAGTAAAATAAACTATCTCCTCAAAATGTAATCCTGTGCTACCATTAAAGAAATAAGGTTTGAGGAAGGTAGAGGATTTTTTATGTACCAAAATGGTATTATCTTCAATATATTGTTTCATAGAAATAAAATAAATACAGAACAGTGAGTAATTTATGCTAGTTTTCATGTAAGAAATATATGAAGTATTTGCAAGTATTTGCATGGTAATACTAAAAAGTTAAATAAGAATCTAATTAAAATGGTTTCCTATGATGGCAGGAAATGAAAAACAAGGTAAATGGAGACAGAATGTTAGTAAGACATCTTAATGATTTTTTTTAAATGTAATTTTATTTTATCAATATACAATGTGATTGATTTTTGTGTCCCTTTACCGAATCCTCCCTCCCCATTCCCTCTCTCCCGTCCCTCCCATCAACCTCATATCTGTTTGCTTGTCTTAACTACTTCAAGGAATTGTGGTAGTTGTGTCTTCTTCCTGGCCGCCCCTTCCTGCTTGTATGTGTATTTATTTATTTATTTTTAGCTCCCACAGATAAGTGAAAACGTGGTATTTCTCCTTCTGTGCCTATTTCACCTAATATAATTTTCTCTAAGTCCATCCATGGTGTTGCAAATGGGAGTATTTCATTCTTTTTTACAGCAGAGTAGTATTCCATTGTGTACATATACCACATTTTCTGTATCCACTCATCTGATGATGGACATTTGGGCTGGTTCCAACTCTTGGCTATTGTAAATAGTGCTGCAGTGAACATTGGAGTTCAGGTATCCCTTCGACATGATGATTTCCATTCCTCTGGGTATATTCCCAGCAGTGGAATAGCTGGGTCATATGGTAGGTCTATCTGCAATTGTTTGAGAAAACTCCATACAATTTTCCATAAAGGCTGCACCATTTTGCAGTCCCACTAACAGTGTATGAGAGTTCCTTTTTCTCCACAACCTTGCCAGCATTTATCATTCATAGTATTTTGGATATTAGCTATCCTAACTGGAGTGAGATGGCATCTCAGTGTGGTTTTTTTTTTTTTTTTTTCCTTTTTGTCTTTTTTCGTGACCAGCAATGGATCGCAACCCTCAGTGTCGTGCCCGTACCGGACCGGGACCGGCAACGGGATCGCAACCCTCGGTGTTGCGCCCGCACCTCGCTCAGCCAGTGAGCGGCCGGTCTGTATGTGGGATCCGAACCCTTGGCGGGAGCGCCGCCACACTCCCAAGCGGCACACTGTAGCAGTGCGCCACTGGGCCAGCCCCTTCTCAGTGTGGTTTTGATTTGCATTTCCCGAATGCAGAGTGATGTTGAGCGTTTTTTCATGTGTCTTTTGGTTATTTGTATATCTTGCTTTGAGACATGCCTATTTAGCTCCTTTGCCCATTTTTAATTGGTTTACTTGTTTCTTTGCTATAAAGTTGTTTGAGTTCCTTGTATATTCTGGAAACTAATCCTTTGTCAGATGTATATTTTGCCAATAAATAAATAAATAAATAAAGCTGGAGGTATAACACTACCTGACTTTAAACTATATTACAAAGCTATAATAACCAAAACAGCATGGTACTGGCATAAAAACAGACACACAGATCTATGGAATAGAATAGAGAACCCAGAAATCAACCCACACACCTACAGCCATCTGATCTTTGACAAAGGCACCAAGCCTATACACTGGGGAAGAGACCGCCTCTTCAGCAAATGTTGCTGGGATAACTGGATATCCACAAGCTGGAGAATGAAATTAGACCCATACCTCTCACCATATACCAAAATCAACTCAAAATGGATTAAAGAATTAAATATATACCCTTAAACAATAAAATTTCTTAAAGAAAACATAGGAGAAACACTTCAGGAAGTAGGACTGGACACAGACTTCATGAATACAACCCAAAAAGCATGGGCAACCAAAGGAAAAATAAACAAATGGGATTATATCAAACTAAAAAGCTTTTGCACAGCAAAAGAAATAATTAACAGAGTTAAAAGACAACTAACAGAGTGGGAGAAAACATTTAATAATGATTTTTATATTTTTTTGATATTTAAAATTTGCTAATGTTTTATCTACTGAAAAAATAAAACTAAGTTTAACCATTGCTGTGTATTTGTTACCTTCTGGAAACATATTAGAAAGAAATTATCAGGCAATTGATTATCAGACAATTGGTGGGGGTGGGGTGTGTGCAGTTCATCACAGTTTCGTTTCCTTTAGAAACAAGGAATATAACTGTTAGGTAATTGACTAAACAGAACAGTGTATAATTATACAATGAATACAAGGAGTTGTTAAGTGTGATGTAAATACATATTTATTAATAGTAATAGTGAAGAAAATGTATACCAAATAGTATGTCTAGTATGATCTATATATGCAAATAAAAATTGTGGAACGACCCATCAAAATGTTAACTTGAGAATACAGGTGACTTTTATTTAAACTTTGCTAATTTGGCTAATTAATAAGTTAATATTTTTACATATTAAGTAAATAAAGTTTTAAAAATACTACCTCTCTCTGTCCCTCTCTGTACTCATTAAGATGTCCTTCCATATTTGCTACTACTATCCTATAGTAGTAGTAGAAGCATTGACATTTATTGAGTGTTTACCATGTCCCAGGCATTGTTGTATCTTACGAGGACTATATTATTTAATTATCAGAATGACATAATGAGGTAAGAGTTACTATATTTACATTCTACAGATAATGATTCCAGGGCTTAGTAAGCGCATAGCTCAGGTCACAATGATATATTCAGTGGTGTGGTCCGTGAACCTCGACAGTCTGACTCTGGAGCTCATGACCTCCATCACCGTGCTGTCACATTTCATATGCACCTGTATTGTGTTCTTATCTCACTTTGCTATAAACACACAATACTGGTACCCCTAGAGCTCTCTTTAATCTTTGGGTTATTGCAAACTAGCTCAGCATCTGGCTTTTAACACACAATTTAATGTTTGTTGAATGAACGGATGAATTTGTTCTAAGCTGGAGAAGCTGTTCAGCTTTAGCAGCTCTCTGGATATTATCTAGTATGACAGTTTCTAACAATATCAGTGGGTCCCTTCTATGTTACCAGACATCGAGTTCCATGTTTTTAGTAGTCATGCATTCCTGTAATATGTGGTTGAGTAATTTTTCATTCTATCACTAAGCCTGCGGAGGAAAACTTATAACACAAGTATGGAAGGCACGGCATACAGCAGGCTGTGTCCCAAGCACCTGCTGTGCAAAGATAAAATCTCAGTTCATGATTGTTAGGAACTCAAGGGCTGTAGTAGAAGGCAGGGGGGTGGGGTGTACCCAGTCATTAACCTTTACAAAAGAGGTGGAAGAATACACAAGTCGCTGGAGAGCCCAGAGGAAGAATAGCTCCCTCCATCTGGATGGAGTATCCTGGAAGACTTCCCAGAGGAGGTGGCAGTGACTGTAATGAGTTTTAAAGGATGAGAAAGAATGAGGCTAACAGTAAAGGGTGACTAGAAGGATGGAAAACCAGTCAATGCTTTTAACAACTTGACCTTGAAGTCAAAGGAAGTCTATTCTATCAATTAAACTTTTGAGAAATGACCTCTCTGATAAGAATCCCAATCATTTCTATGTAGATAGGTCAGTTAAAGGATTTAGGAGAATATGGATTTAGGAACTGCGTGCAGAGAAGTGTATGTGTGTGTGCATGGGTAAGCCTGCGTGAGTGTGCAAGATGAAAGAAAAGAGGAACAGTTACATCTGGTGGAAAACTAAATCTTGTTACAGATCACGTCTTTGTTTTCTGACATTCTTCACAGTAATTGCAGTAATTGTGACTGGGCCAGCTCCCTCTGCGTTGGTTTAGGCACATGAATTCCTTTCAATGACTCCATAGCTTTGTGTGGAGTCGGAGTAATTTTCTCATTATGACTCATTACCCAGTGACTGGGAAAAAATTAACAAGCTACAAGATATGTCTTTTTCATCCAGAGAGAGTTTTAGCCCTTGTGATGAGTTCAAACAGAATAAATATACAACCAAGTATATTCCTGGCATCTTTCTTCTTTTTAATTCTAAAAACTTTCTTAAAAACAAGGGAAGGGACTGAGCTCATCCTTCACGGTCTCCAGAGCCCACAGCAAAATTACTGCAAGTGTTCTCAGAGGTGACCAGGTGGGGACCCAGGAAAAGTGTCCTGAAAGAGGATCAAACTTATCTGGTCAAATCATCCAATTAAAACAAAAACAAAAAACAACTGTTTTAATTTCAGTTTACATATTGAAAACCACACCCCAAATTTCTTTTTCTCAACCACTTGGCATGTGTGTGTGAGTGGAGGAATTACTTCAAAGTTAGTTAAATTATGAGCAATTTTTAAATTAAGGGTTAAAAAACACTTAAGACAAACTTAGTAATGTTACCGAAAGCTAGAAAAGCAGTAAAAATCAACGAAGTAATCCAATAAGCTTATATTTTACTCGCAAAGGAAGTTTTACATCATCACTACCTAATTAAGTGCAGAAGAAAAGGTGTGGGGGCGGGGGGGCGGTGTTTAAGTATGAACGATTTTGGGAAAAGGTATCAGAGAAGGATCAAATCAGATTTTTATTTCCTCTGTGCCTTTAGTGAATTGTTTTCAAATCTTTCTTAATTGAACAGCTGGTAGCTTTGGGCAATCCTGGACAGGAAGTAGGTAGATCTTTATATTTAATACACAGTGCATTCTTGGCACACATTCAGTGCAAAATACTTGCCTCTTGGATCTCTCATCATACAAGGTCATGGAAAAGTTCATGTATTAGTCTGTTTTGTGTTGCTATAACAGAATACTTGGAACTGGGTAATTTATAAAGGAAAACGAAATTTATTGCTTATGGTTTCTGAGGGTAGGAAGTCCAAAGTCCATCTGGTGGTGGCGACAGTGACCCAGGAGTCTCACATAGCAAGACGGTGGAAGCAGAGAGAGCAGAGAGAGAGAGACAGACTCTCTTCTTCTTTTAAAGCCCTCAGAACCATGCCCCTAACAACCATTTTTAATCCACTCACTACCACATGGTCCTACAATCTAATCACCTCTTCTAGGCTCCACCTTCAATTATCATAATAGTATTTCCCGGGCCGGCCCGGTGGCGCACTGCGCTAGTGCGCTGCTTGGGAAGTGCGGCAGCACTCCCGCCGAGGGTTCGGATCCCACATACAGACCGGTTGCCGCTCACTGGCTGAGCGAGGCGCGGGGGCAACGCTGAGGGTTGCGATCCTGTTGCCGGTCCCGGTCCGGTACGGGGGCGACACTGAGGGTTGCGATCCATTGCCGGACACGGAAAAAAGACAAAAAAAAAAAAAAAAAAAATAGTATTTCCCACCCTCTTAACAGTCACAGTGGGGGCTAAATTTCTAATACATAAAACTTGGGGGACACAATTCAAGCTTCAATGAGTTTTGGGGGGACATAATTCAATCCAGTACAGTTCACTACAGGGCTTCTTTTATAATGAATGGGTTTTATTTTCACTAGTTAAATGATGAAATTGTACTGGTGATTCAGGATGAGTGTGATTTCTGTTTGATGTTCATACTGGTTGGTTAAATAGTACATTTCCCATCCCATCTCTGGTACTACCCCCTTGCAAAGCTGAAACTGCTGATGTGGATAGCCATTGCAGGAAAGAGCTGGGATAAGGTGACTGGATTTTAGGGCACCAATGTCCTCTAGAGGAGAGGACAGGGTGTTGCATATCCAACCTGTTTATCTGATTTTCTCCTATTTTGAATCCAGCCATCAGTCTTTACTTCTGTCTCTGCCACTGTCATCAGATCTCCCAAACACTTAAATGGCTTTCCTTAGTCACTTTGCCTCAGTCTGAATACTCAAAAGTACAAATTTTGCTGCCTGTAAACATGAAGTTTTCACTAAGAAGACTGAATACTGTATGTGACTGAGATGGGGGCTGTCAGGGCACTTGACCCAAGACCAAGGTTTCCCAGCTTTGCTGTTATTGACATTTGTAGACAGATGATTCTTGTGGAGAGCTGTCCTGTGCACTGTAGGATGTATAGCAGCAAGCCTGGCCTCTCCCCATTAGATGCCAGTAGCAAGTTTTAGCAATCAGAAATGTCTCCAGACGTTGCCAAATGTGCCCTCGTAGACAAAGAGCCTCTGGTTGAGAACCACTGTCCTAGATACATGTCCCATCAGGTGTAAGGAGGAATTTCTGCTTCCTGGTAAGTCTGAAGAATGCTGTATCTTATCTCCGTATTTCACACCTTGACCTACAAGGGGAAAGGAATCCTTCTTTTCCTGCACTTCACACCCCACCATGACTAATCTGAACTCAAAGCAGCTTCCAACAGAAGGCTGCTTCATTTTATTTTTTAACCAGTTTAACAAATTTCTACTGTTGTCACCCAGTTAGTTGCCAGTTTCCCTTTTAATGATTTTGCTGCTGGAAATCCACCATCCTTTCCCTGCTCTTTTGTTCAAATACAGAACTTTTTTTTTTTTTAAACTGGGAAGTGAGATCTTTTTTACTATATATTGCAAGTCTCTCTGTTATAGTGGTTGAAATTGTTCTTGCTACATCCAAACCACACTCATGAATCTTCCTGAATACATTACACAGTATTATCCACACTCTTCCATCCTTTTTTGGTGAGCTGCCAGTCAATTCCTTTTGTCCTGTTGGTCATGCAATTCTCAACCCAAACACACCTGAGAAGACACATCCTTCAGCATAATCATTTCCACAGTCATTCTCCACTTGGGAAGCAAGCCCTGCTCCCACTCTTTTCTTCTGCACACAGACGACCTTCACCCAAAGAAATTTGGCATTACTTTAAGGAAGTGGTTCTTACCCTTGACCACTTTGTCCTCAATGTCCTCATGTCCTCAAGTTTTATTTCTCAGAAGAATGTTTCTAAATATCTAAAAGAGCTGTGGCTGACCAATCATGCTCTTGCAAAGGACACCAACCAGATCCCTTGCAGCACCGAGTTAGGTGTCTTTCTTCCTGAACACTATGGTTGGGATCCCCTTGGTGTAAGTGAGGCTGTGTTTCTTCTGAAGCAGGAGCCAGGCCTTCTATTCAGATTTGTGTCTAGTATCAGCTCTTCATGAATCTTCAGAGACTAAGTCCAATACTTGCCTCATAGATGAGAAAACAAAGTCCTTGGAAAATGCTATGAAGTTTTTTACCCAGAAAGTTGGAGGCAGAGCCTGGACTAGAATTGGGTATACACACTCCATGACTCATGCTCTTTCTCCTATTTGTCTAGGGAGCTCAGAATGTCCTGGGTATTTGATAAATATCCTAAGTTTCAATCCTCTCACAACATCTAGCAAAATGCCTTTAAGAATTAAAAAATATATCATTTAATGAATGAATGAATGAAGAATGTAGGTCCAAGCATCTCCAAATATTCTGGTTGCTCTTTTTCACATTTCTTGTACTAATGGTGTTAATGGCAATGTGGCTTATTTAATGGAATTTCAGGCTTATCTTTTTGCCTTCTGAGATGAAATGCCTTGGTGAAATTATAGAATATTAGCACTGCAAGAAACCCTAACAATCACATAGTTGAATCCTTTTTGGTTGTTAGTGGATAAGGAAACTGAGGTTGAAAAAGTTGAAACTACTTGTCCAGGGTCTCAGAGTAGCTCTTTTAAATCCTGATCCTGGCCTTTTACCACAACCATATTCTTTAGTATTGCAAGACAAGTGCTTATCACTTCCTTAAACAGGATCAGAATTCGGAATCTTTTTGCCTGCCTTAAAATCAGTCATTTGAACAGTCTCCCATCCCCCCCCCCTTTTTTTCTGCTTTAGACATAGGAGTATTTATTAAATGTCCTGTGTGTTCGACATTATGGGGAATGCAAAGAAACATTGTCCTTACTCTTACAGAACTTACAATCTAGTTAAGAGAAGAAATGCATACAACCTTATTCATGGTAGGACATAATTACAGGGAAAATTCTGTTGATTTCTCCTGAGATTATTATGAAATAAAAGTTGTTTCCCTTCTAGACCACAATTTTTTTCATTGTTAAATGAGACCTTTGAAGAGTGGCAGTTTAAGATCTTATCTAAACAATAGGATTTTAGCTACATCAGGATGGGGCTGTCACTTTCTAGGGTGTCATTCTTTAAATGGAGCATATTATCATATTCAGTCATTGAACTAACTTACCAGCCCTGATTGGTGTATTTCACTTTTTTCTGATATGTCCTTAGGGCTGTAAGTTAAGGGATGTGGATGGAATGACACAAACCAAATGCTTTCCCAACCAAATGCTATGATGTATCTCATGGGAAATGGCCTCAGTCAGTCTTGAAGGTGGTAAAGTATAGAACATGAGAGTTTTGTTAATAAGCACTCATTCAGCGGATACCTATAAATAATTCTGGAGCCCTTACTATATGCCAAGCACTATTGAATACTCTGAGTCAATATAGTGGTGAATAACAGAGAAAGTGATCCCTGCTTCTATAGAGCTTATATAAGGGTACTTGCAAAAAGTCGTGGAAAAATAGAATGAAAAGATAATATAAATCTTTCCGTGAACTTTTTGAAGTACCCTCCTATTCCAATTGGGCAGACAGACCATGCAATAGACTAGAAAATTCACATGGTAATAAGCACTATGCAAGGAAAAAAGTGTCTGATGATAAAGCTGATGAAAAGTGTCTGATGAAGACTTCTGGGAGGACATGATTTGGAGGTTGAGACTTGAATGGCAAGATGGAGGCAAATGGAGAAGAGCTGGGGAAAAAGCAGGGAAGATGCTTTAGGCAGAAGGAGCAGTGACCATAAGGTTGGAAATTACACGCATGTCTCAGAAACAGAAATTAGGCTGTAGCTGGGGACCGCAGGAGAAAAGGAATAGGGTGAAGGAGGAAGTCAGAGAGGCAGGCAGGGGCCAGACCACATCAGGCTTTGTGGGGAGGATAAATGGTTTGGTTTTAACTCCAAAGGCAATAGAAGCCATTGCAGCACTTTCAGCGGGGAAGGTTAGAGGGCTAGCAGTCTAGATCAGGAGTCAGCAGAGTATGGCCCATTTGACCCACCACCTGTTTTTGAAAATAAGTTTTATTGGAACTTATATGTCCATGCCCACTTGCTAGGTATGGCTGCTTTCACACTACAACAGCAAAGTTGAATAGCTGCAATAGAAACTGTGTGGCCTGCAAAGCCTAAGATATTTACTATCTGGCCCTTTAAAGAAAAAGTTTACTGACCTCTGATCTAGAGTGTAATGAAGAGCAGAAGAAATGTAAGAGAGATGAGCTGTATCTGTACAATGAGGAGACATTGGCATTAGTCTATTTCTGTTGCTTATAACAGAAATACCTGAAACTGGGTAATTTATAAAGAAACAAATTTATCGCTTACAGTTTTGGAGGGTAAGTTCAAAGTCCAGGGAACATAACTGGTGAGAATCTTGTTGATGGGTAGTGACTCTTTACAGCAAAGCAGGGTGTTGCATGGTGAAATGGCAGATGCAGACAGAGAGCTAACTCCCTACTCCTCCTTTTAAAACTAAGCCCATGACCACCATTAAACCATCAATGGATTAATCCAGTTACTTGGCCATGGTCCCCACAATCTAATCACCTCTTCAAGGGTCCTACCTTTCAACTACAATAATAGGATTTCCCACTCTCAGTGGTTACAATGAGGATTAAGCTTCATTGAGTTTGGGGGACATTCAATCCACAGCACAGTGCATTTAGAGAAACACTAGTGGTTTGTCATGCATGCACTGCATTTTTCAAGTGCTCTGCAAAAGAGAAGGCCTGAGCTGTAAAGACATGATCAATAAAAGGAAGCATCAGAAATAAACTTCAAATGTCATTGTGATACAAATCAATGTCATGCAACATTTAGATAGTACACCTGTATTTCCATTACATTCTTCAATAATTTTAGTAAAATAATCCACTCTAGATACATAAATTCAGTGTAACAGAGGATTAGTGATAGAAAAGAGATGTATCAATAAATGGAAGAGCCATAAATAAAATACAGAGTTTATCCATGTAGTCAACAAACATTAATTTAACACTAAAAATGTGCGAAGTCCAGTGCTAGGTGCTGGGATGTGCAATGGCAGACAGGACAGCCATAGTCCCTACTTTCATGGGACTTTGAATTTGTTTCCTTTGAGGGAAGGCCTGCAGGACTAACCCCAACTTTGCGTGAGTATCTTTTAAAGTCCCTTTCTTCCTTCCTCAAGACACTTTATCTCCATCTATAGAAAACATTTTAAAAAATACATTAATTTTCTTAGGGCCCTAATTGCCATCTGCCAAAAATTTTAATATAAATATTCAACTCTTGGCACCCTTTTGTAATATAGAAACTGTATGCAGAAGCACCAGAGGTATGTATTCAGAACAGAAAGCGATGACAATATGTCGAGAAGGGACCACACTGGGCTGAAGACTGTTTCTCTAATTATCAAGTTTTACTCTTTGTGATCCCTAATTCTGGTTTCATCAGTATCTTAAGGGTATCCACAAGTATTTCATATGGCTCTCCAAAACTTTCTATGCAAAATTTAAACAAAATATATAATGTACTTGAAAGAGTGGACAAAGGAAAGAGTGTGGCAAAATAAAATGATCAGTTATAGGACTTGTAAGTAACCAAAAATTTGGGGGACTTCCTGAGGGTGGAACCGGTTTGCACAGTCTTGGGGAGTGGTGTTGGTGTTGGTGTGTTTCCATTTTCATGAAATCTAATTTATTTCTTTACTTTCTAGTCTGAATTTTAAAATCCAGATTTGAAGTTCAAGGTTTTATGTTACCTAAGTGGAGTACAATTAAAATTTCTAGGTGAAAAAGTCCCACACAAGGCCATTAGGAACAGTTTTATAAAGCACAAAAAATAAAACAGGCATTTCCACTGGAGCTAAGAGCAAGGAGTGGTCAAGCAGCTTCATGGTTATTTTTTCCCTTTGTTCAGAACAAGGATGAAAACATATATGAATTAAGAGAGCCCGATTCTGGTTTAACAGAATCAGAATGAAGGAGAGCAAGTGTGAAGCAAGAGAGAACTTAAAGGAGTATGTGAAAAGGAAGAAAATATTTTAATTGAACACATGGTCTTCTTTATTCTCCCAAATCTTGTCCTCAAGGTGTCACTTTCTTTTATTCCCTTCCCCCTGTATCCTAGATGGCCTGCCAACCAACAAAACAAAGCTTCTCTTTCCTTTTCTTTCCTAAGCACCCTCAACTAGAATCAGCACAGTTCAACACAATTGACTAAAAATTCAGGCAAAGGCAATAAAGAAATTTTGCTATTTCTTATTAATATGTGGCAGAAAGTTGCCTGTTTATTTCCCAGTGCTAATTAGTTGGTTTTGCTTTATGTTAATTTTTTCTGTGTATTTTCAAGTATTGGTTTTACCATTATTCATATGACTATCACTTTATATGATTTTGAAATCTCAGACCAAAGTGAATAAGATAAAATGATGAAAAGTAATAATCAAAATGTGGAGATAAAGTAGAATTAACCACAATGATTTTTTTCTCATCTGTAACTCTACTATAAAGTTTGTTGTTACATTTCATAAACTACTTTGTGATTGGGTTTTTTAAATCACCAAGTAGTTATCTCAAATACATTGAGTTAGACAGTATTTGCCATCCCATAGAAGATATCAGAATAATCTCTTATTTGATAAGAAACTTAAGGAATTAAGAAATGGAAATAGACACTAAAATAAGTTACTCAACCACTTTGTTGATAATGCCAAGGTCAAGGGTTCAGATCCCTGTACCAGCCAGACACCATTAAAAAAAAAAAAGTTACTTAAGCATAGTCTACATGGGATTGTAAACCTAACTCAATAAATAAACATACTGTCATTCCACTTGACCTTGATAAAAATATTGCTAAGCCATAACCTCTATCGTGCAGTTAGGAGTATGAGTTTTTACCCAGTTGAAACCATACATGAGGGGAAGGGTCAAAAACCACAGGACAGAAAATATTTTGGTTCAACTTTGTGCTTGGTAAGCTGTTTTCCTTCACACAAATTAAGGGACATATTTCTACATACTATCACAGTCCCCATGGTTAGTGGTAGCCAAATATTTATCTCTTCTTTTCGAGAAATGCTTTTCTCTTACTTGCTTATTTTATGAAATAAATACACATTCATCTCCTGAAGTTTAAACAAAATTTCTCACATGCTAAAATGTTCTGTATTAACTCTTGTTTCCTTGTTTATTGGAGATTTCATAGAAAGTATGTGAGAAGTCAGCTTTTCTCTTTTGCTGATGGCCAGGTGGAAAATTCCTACTGTTCAAACATGATGGTTAGTTAGAGTGTAATTATAGTAGAAACTACTCTGGGAGGAATCAAGCGTCTAATTGTAGTTGTGGAGAAATGTCATAAATGCAGAAGCTGAGTGAGGGAAAGAGGAATTTCACATAGTCTTCTTTCTGCTGGTGATTCTTGAGATAACATTAGTTGGTTTAAGGATAGGGAATTAGATATTGAATCACATAATATGTTAATAACTTTTTGGTTCTTTTTCACTCCTTTTATTAACACCAAGGAGAAAATTTGCATCTGGTTCTGGTTTTTATGCCCCTTTAACACTTGCTAAGTTTCCTTTTTAACAAACAGAGAGGGCTTTGGGCAGAATACAGAATAAAACGAGAAATTTATAACAATATTTTATTTGCATCCTATGTGTTTAATGAAAGTGATACCTAAGCTACTAAGATAAAGTTTCTTCTTTAAAAATAAACTTGTACAGATAAAAAGTAAATTAAATACAAATATTAAGTAATGAAGGTGATGCAAGAATATGACAAATATTGTGAAGTGACTGAGTTTGGAACGCCTTAGAGTCCCCTAAATAGAGATTAAATTACTATGTTTCTTTTTTATCCTCCCTTCCTTTCTTTCTCTCTTCCCTCTTCCTTTCCACCCTCCATCATTCAATAAAATGTATTTCTAGTGTATAATGTGCCTGACATTGTATTAGGCACTGTGAACCCAGAAGGTAATGGTTAACCATATCAAGTGCCCTTGAAAGATCAACTGAGATAAGGTCTGGAAAAACCCTTAATGGATGTGACAAATAGGAGGCCAGCCATGATTCGTGAAGAGCAGTTTCAGTAGCTGAGGAAGGGAGAGGCCTGATGACAGCAAGTAAAGGAGTTTGCAAGTGAGAAAGTAGGGATACCAATGTCAACTGCTATCTTTTAAAAGTACTTGGCTGTGAAGGGAGGGACAGAGAGAGGAAGGGCAAAATTAAAGGCAATCATAGGTTGCCTGGAAATGTTTTAGTTGCTTTAGTTGTTAAAGGTGGGAGAGATGCTGCCAGACTTGCAGTCAGCTCTTTCAGAGGTGTGGCAGTCTGCCTCTGGAGCAGGGGAAGTGTCTTTGGTGCTCCTGAACACCAGTGTTTCTCAGAAGCAGACAGTCAGATAAGCAGCCTGGACTGGAATAGCTCTGCAGGAAAACACCTCTTTCTGGGCTCATCTCCCAGGTGTTGCTTCTTGTGCTGACTTCCTGTAGAGCTTTCACATCTTCCCTCTGTTGTCTAACTGGTTAGCTGCTTGACTCTTGTTTAAGACAGCTCCTGCAGCTGTATCAGTGCCAGGCAGCTGGCTTTACAAATACCTGTGTGCGTATATGCAGGATTTACTAAAGTGATGCTCTTCCCAGACCTCCTCCACCCAGTTCTTGTAGCCTGTATTGTTGGCTTCACACATTCGATTTAAAGCAACCAATTCCTATGAGTGCCTGAGGAGATAAAGCAGCAGGCTAGGCACAGTAGAAGATACAAGAAGACAGGACTTTTGCCTCCAAGTAGCTTAAAATCCAAGGCGTGGGACAGCTTGTAAATAATGACAGCAATGGTTCTTAAATTTGGGGGGACATACAGAGCTCTTTGAAAAGATGAAAACCACTTTTTCTCCATGAAACAGCACACAACACTTAATATGCTCGATACATGTTATCTCAGCTTTAGTGTTACGGAGGAAATGAGCAAGGTATTAAATTGGAGGCACCCTAACTCAGTGCAGTGTTCGCTAGCCACCGAGTTATTCCGCCTTTCAGTTGTCACTAGTTGACAAAAATGTTGTCAGCTTTCCATTCTTCAGTCATTCCCTACCTACCTTTAGAATCTTTGCGTTATCCCAGTCCCACTTGAACTATTGCTCTTCTTAAATATTTTAAAACTTATACATACTTGCCTAAAATAGAAACTTTGGATCCCTACCATAAATAGAAAACCGCTTTCACCTACCATAAATAAGAAAGTAACAATGAATAATGAAACTAAACAATGAAAATTAAACAATGCTATATATAAACTCTAGTTAGATACCAAGTGCCTATCAGGGCTTCGAGCCTGGGGCCTGCTCTCTTTGGGATAAAAAGGGAGTTGAGCTACTGTTGGAGAGAGAATACTTTCTCCTCGTAATCAGAAGAACGGAAAGAGAACGGACTAGGGAATAAGTGTCTCGCCGTGTGATTCGCAGTCGTCTAATGCCGTGGCCCTGCCCGGTGCGCACAACGGGCCTTTCCCGTGACTTTCGGGGACGACATGAGGGCAGTTGCCTGGTGCTCCCCGCCCCCTCCTCACCAGAATAGTAAATTCTGTGGGCGCAGCGGCCTGATATCCAACTGTCCCCAGCCTTGTCCAAGGCAGGAGCGCTGCAAACCCCGTCATGTGAGCTCCTGGAAACAAGGACACTCAGAGGTCCTGCTCCTTATTTCCTTGCTGGATCAGGCTCAGTCCCTACCTCACACCCCGGACAGCTCCAGAGTTTTATTTTTCAATTGGGCACGGAGCCGAAGCAATGTCAATGCTGCGGGGACCCCGGTGGGGTGGAAGGGGGACTGTGGGCGTTGTTTGGAAGCTGTCTGTCTGTCTGGCAAACATTGCTTCTACAGAGACTGTAGGCTCTAGATTACCGATAATCAAAAAGCAAGAGCAAAATTGCCTGACGATGATTTTATTCCCTTTAGCTTTAATAAGCATCAATCAGATATTATTATTATTTTATTATCACGGGGATGACTAATGGAACTCTAGTCAGCAGCCAGCCCGGAGGTAACAGGACTCGCCTTCCCGCTGCTCCCGGAGCTACCTTCGCTGCCGCTCGTCCCTGCCGCTGCTCGGACCCGGGCCGGGCCCACTGGGCATGCTCGCAGGGCGGGCGGCC
>NW_007726368.1:561410-640383 GCF_000696425.1 Galeopterus variegatus | reverse complement strand
GCCCGCGCGGGCACCTGGCGGGCGCCGCGGACACAGCAGGGGGAGGAGACGCCGCGCGGGGCGGGCGTCGAGGGGCCGTGCTTGGCGTTCCGGGGCCGCCGCCGAACTTTTCAGACAGAAGTCCACGTCTGGGGGCAGGAGGAGCGGGGCCGGGAGGGGACAGCGGAGTTTCTGGAGGGAGCAGCTGCGGCCCCACAACATGGCCTCCTCCACCTCGTCCTCTCCCGCCGGCGCCGAGAGCACCCCTCCTGCGCAGGTGAGTCCCGCGCCGCCCCCTCCCTACCTGTGGCTTTCTTCCCCGCAGGGGCGCGCGGGGACCCGGGCGGGAGGCCCCGGAGGGGCGGTTCCAGGAGCCCTGGGGACGCAGGGGTACTGCCTCGAGACCAGGGTTCCAGGGGCGCCGGGAGAGCGAGCAGAGGGGGACCCGATTCCTGCGGGGCGCGGGGGTCCGGGTGCGCCCGAGAGCGCGGGACTGAAGCTGCGGCCCAGGGACGAGCCGGGAGCTGGGAATTTGCGCCGGCGCCCGAGCATCCCGGGGAAAGAGAGAGGGCCCACGGACTTGGGCTTCTGCTGGGAAACACTGGTCTGAAAACAGAAAAGCGGGGGCCGAGGCTCAGGACGCCCTAACCCCCGTCCCCGTCCTCGGGTTTCTGTGTTCTCCGCTCGGCCCCGCAGCTCCGTGCCAGGCTGCACCTTTCCTAAGGACGCGACCCGAGTTGGCTGCACGTTTGGCGGGGAGGAAATCACCTGGTTCTGAAAGTTACCTTCAGACTTAGGCCTTTTTTTTTTTTTTTCTCCCCAAGGTGAGTCGAAATACTTAATTTAACCCAGTGAACATACAAAATGCACTTTAAAGATTGGGACATAAAAGCGCAGAGCAGTGCGGCGATCGCGGCTGTGCCAGGGGTGGTTTACCTGCTGCCCTGCCTCCGAGAGCCTTCTAAAGGCACGCAAGTAAAACGCACAAGTAGAAACCCGGTGCTTGAGAAAAACCGCGGCTTCAGGATAAGTGTCCTTCCTCTCACCCCACTTCTCCCAGCAGATTGCCACCTTTAAGCCCAGAGGCATTTAATAGCAATTTTGCAGTTACCATTGTGTTTAATAGGGGATAATTGTTTTAATACACTTGCTATGTTTGCATGTGCTTAGAATGCCTAAGGAAGGGTACCCAAGGAACAATAGTTGTCCCAGGCAGGGAGAGTGGGGAGGGCAGGTGGGAGGGAAAGGAGGAAGATTTACCTTTCACATACCTTTTGGGACTTTTTTTTTTTTTTTTTTTAATCCGTGTGCAGGTATTATCTATTTTAGGAAAAATATAAATGATACATTTTAAAACATGAGGCACGTTTGAAGAGTCTTGAAAAAAATAGTTTACCTAGTTTCAAATTATGTAGAATTACCCTTGAAACAAATCTTTTTGCCCATGTCATCTCTAGAAATCCTCAGGGAATCAAGGGGTGTCTTCAAAATAAGACCTAAATCTTGACCACGTCAATTGGTTTTTATTGCTACCTTGATTCTGAGTTTCGATTTTGCTTGTTTGAGAAAACGTGTGGCTTGTCTAATTTTGGAAAAAGCATAGGGGAGACATTCTGGGGTTATACCAGATCTTATTCCAGGAGGGTAGGCCATCGCAGATATGCTTTAGTAGGAAGACTAGAGGGACAAAGTTTCAGAGTGGTAGCAGATTGCTGCTTTAGCAATTCAGGCCTCATAATCTGCTGACCAGGGCTCAAACCAGTGCATCTTTAAGGAAGCAAATTTTCTGCATTGAAAGTGAATGTAAAGTTAAAACCACAATTCTGAAACCAAAACTAAAACGAAGCAATCTTCTGAATCTCTCCAACCCAGCTAGAGGGCCAATTTCTCTTAGTTCTCAAATCAGTGGAGGATGAATAAGTGAGTTGTAAATCTGGACTGTAGTTAGACTGTTATTTATGATGGTTCTCAGTGTTCTTTTTGTTAAGGCATAAATAAATATCTGTTTCATAATCTGCATGGTGATGTGTTAGGCTCCATAGCAGAGAATGTGGCTCAGTGTCCTTTATAGACAATGTAAAGACCAGTGGTGTGTTTTGGAATCCAAGGAAATACTGTGGGTTCTGAATCTGTTTGCATTTTTGTGGTGGTGGTTATAATAGGATTGTGGTTTTCCTTTTTTCAGTACTTTTTTTTCCTTTTACAGTGTTAATGAGTTTATAGAGCAAGTGAGCGTGCCTACTAATTCTAGAATAATATTTTGATAATTGGAAATAATATATCTGGACACTGGTTTTCCCCAGGTTGATCTCCAATTACTTCTTTAGTTAAAAGTTATCCAAGTTTTAGGCACAAAAATTTTGTATATTTTTGTAGAATGTGTTACTGTAGTCATAGGAAATCTTTATAATCCAAATTGGAGAATATGTAAAATTCTAGCCTGTATAAATGGCATTTTTACCTTTTGAATAAACTAAATACCTGAAATTGATAAGATCAACCAACTGTCCGATGCTTTTACACAAGAATGATTCTGAGTTAAAACATGTAGTGAATTTTAGCTGGAATGTTTAGCCTTGCTACAACTTCCCCAAATTGCATTATTAAAGTTTATTCTTCTGAAAAGATCAAGGTTACTAATGATCTAATCAGGTCTAAAGTAACCTTTCCCTGTGTGTATTGACTGGGCTGTGTTCACATAACTCTACCCTTGGACCTTGCAAATGTGAGTGCCAGTGAGATGTTCAGTTAACGCTAAGGTACTTGGAACAATAGTGCCATTTAATTGCTTTTTTTTTTTTTTTTTTCCCCATCCAATTTCAACATGTGAAAACAGCTTAAAAGTTTTAAATTGCCGTCTATCCATGATACAATATTTAATGTTATTTTGATATTGTCTATTTTCTACTAGATATGTTTCAGTACTAGAAGCCCAGCTGTTGTTACTTACAGATTTAACATTCTATAAGAGTTAAGTGCAGTATCTGTTTGAGGACCATATATGTTTTTTCCTGTTTGGACTCTAAAAGATGTGGTAACGTTTGAAAAATCTACAGTCATGGTTGAAATACACCCTGGACACTGTTTCAGCATGTTTGAAACTGGGAAAACTATATCTTCCAATGGATCTGTCTATTCAAAAGGACATAGATTTTTATTTTTTCCCCAGAAACTAATGAGGCTCCTATTTGAACATAGGAGTGAGGTCATTGGCACCAAAATAAAACCAATTCTTTTATGTTTTATAAAAATTACTCCTGAATTTTCTTTCTTGGGAAGGTCCTGTATGGATTAATTACCAAATGTCTTACGATGGGTAAGAGGAAAGCAGTCACATGAAAGTTATATGTTTTCAGTACTGAGTAGATGGTAGTATTCTTCCTAGAATAAACTGCTTCTAGTATTTGATGATATATATTAATAATCAGAGATTAAATAATCTAATGTATGGAGTTAGAGCTTTAAAATATGAAATAAATTATTTTGGTATTTCTTTGAACAGATGATGCTCAATTACTGCCATTTTCAGTAAATATTAAGGGAAGGGAAATACTGATAAACTGGCCCTCTCATGCATTTTGGACCTGACCTGGTAGGGGAAAGAGGAAGAACTGAAGTTAATTTGAGTTCCATTGTAGGACAGAGAACTTGTGTGTTGTTGAATTGGAAAGGCTGTTTCCCAAAGTGTCTTAAAGATAACTACAGTGATCCATTAGCAGCTATTTTGTCCCTCTAGCATCTAGCTACATTTCTGCACTGTGTGCCTCTCTGGGGAATGCCAGGACTTGATGCTAAGGATCTGCTATTCGAGTGTGGGTATTTGCTCCCCACCTCCCCTTTTTTTCTACCCTTGTGTCATGATGCTTTATATGGAGTCTGGCAAAAAACTGCTCTGTGACTGCAACTTTGCCTTTTAGCATCAAACATAGGGTTTGACACAAACGAGGTCCTCAACTAAGGTTTGTTGAATGAAGGATTGAATAAATGATAAGTACTGGAGTTCAGATTTAACAGCAGCTTTAACGATTTAAACGATGCATAATTTTGAGCTCCTATCATATGAAAGGTACTCTGAGATGCATTTTTATTTCTCATATTCACATTCCTGATGTTAGGATAATTTTCTGCATGTTAGGAGCTTTTAAGTTTATTTTACCATTCTTAAGAAATAATTTCTTTTTCCCTGAAAATCTGATTTTAAAGCAAGAGTGCTTTCTATAATTTATGACATCTGTCATACCCAATCATGCCAGAATATTTTTACCACCCTGAGAAGTTCACTTGTGTTCTTTCCCAATTAAACTCCTTCTTCCAACCCTCCTAGAAACCACTGTTATGATTTCACCATGGATTAGTTTTACCTATGTGTTTTCTTTTGTGCCTGGCTTCTTTCCCTCAGCATAGTGTTTTTGTTATTCATCCATGTTGTTGTAGGTATTAGGAGATTACCCCTTTTTAATGCTGAGTTGTATTTCATCCTATGAGTATACTACAGTTTATCTATTCATCAGACGTGAGTGTTTTCAGCTTTCAGCTATGATGAATAAAGCTGCTAAGAACATTTGAGTACACATCTTTTAAAAATATATATATATATATTTTTCCTTTTGTGTTCGTGTGTGTAAATACCTAGGAATGGGATTGTAGGGTCAAAGGGCAGTGTATGCTTAACTGTATAAGAAACTATTCATGTTTTACCTCATATCTCTAGGGAATGAATGATTTTAAATCAAAATGGCAGGATAGAGGGAAGTTCGTTGGGGGAATTGTTTCTTTGGCATTTACTTAATCTGAGAATTATTTGATTGTAACTCTTGATGAAAGGTTAATATTAAAAAAAGACATTGATGTTAAATAAGACTTTACAAGCTTATGAAAGAAAGTATAGTTACAGCAGGAAAACCACAAGTTTTTTCAAACAGCTTTATTGAAATATAATTTATATACCATGAAATTCACCCATTTTAAGTGTACAGCCCAATGAGTTTTAATTTATTTATATAGTTGTACAACCATCACCACATTTTAATTTTAGAATACTTCTGTCACTCTCAAAAAAGTACCAATTTACAGAAGAAAAACCATGGTTTTGGAGTTAGGAAGACCTGAGTTTTAGTCTGAGTTTTACCTGTATAGGATATGGATAACCTTGGGAAACTAAATCTCATCTTTCACATCTTTAAAATGGAGATGAAGCCTGGCTGGTTAGCTCACTTGGTTAGAGCGCAGTGCTGAGAACACCAAGGTCAAGGGTTTGGAATCCCCTACTGGCCAGCTGCCCAAAAAAATTGAGATGAGGCACATCCTCTACAATATTTTTATTAGCAATGATAAATAATGCACATAGAGCACTGGGTACATAATAAATACTAAATAAATGGTAGTGTTTATCTATCGTTGAACTGTGTATCTTTGTAAGTTCTGTGGTATTTTGTTCATGTCCTTAGAGCTCCTACCACAGTCTGCCCTCTTAGTAGATATCTTTGAATACATCTTTTAGGAGGAAATGAGGTAAAGTGGAAAGAGAAAAACCTGGAATTTGGAATAATATACTGGGTTTTTCTGGCACTACTATATGCTAGCTTTATTGGACAAATCATTTTACTGTATCTGTTACCTTATATAAAGAGTAATCACACCCACATCGTAGGATTGTTCCAAGTGTTTCAGGGGATATATATGACATATTGATATAGTAGGTACTCAGTAAATAGCAGTTGTTATTCTATATATCAAGCTACCATCTTTGAAGTAATTACATTTCAGAATAAAATTTATATACAAAATTTAAGGCACAAATGGAAAATTGATCATGTACGATGTGCTTATTTGCTGTACAAATTTTTATATTTTGGTAATAGAGTATCAGGAACATAGTTCTTAATAAAATATTTAATTGAATAAATGCATAGATGAATCAGTAAAGAAGAAAAAGTGTTTTCCTCATTCTGTTTCAACCTCCCTTGATGTTTAGGTATCCAGGAGAAAACTTCTTTTCCCGAGCTTAAACTCATTTACTTATCTCTTTTCATTTTGGGAGGAAAGTGGAGAGAGGGTAGTTAGAAATGATCATTATAAGAACAAAAATAACGCTAATTGTTTACATTTGTAAGCAACCATTTATATATTTTTAAAGTACTGTACTCTCATGTTATTTCTTTCAATTTGGGTCTCACAGCAACCATATCAGGTAATTGAAGTAGACGGTCTTATTGAAAGGAAAAGCAAAGTTCAGGGTGGACTTCTTAATGGTCTTTTTGGAGCTAATAAGTGACAAAGCCAAATGAGGGAAGAAGGGAATAAATAGGAAACCTTGTGTGTTGCTGGGAAAGGACAGACCGAAGCAGCTGTTCTGGAACGCAATTTGGCATTACTTAAGTAATTTAACTAGTCATCTACTCTATGACCCAGCAATTTCATTCCTGCAGTTGAACACAGGAATGTGTCCCGTAAGTCCCCAAGAGGACGTGTCCAAGGTTGTTCACTGCTGTGTTAGTGGTAGAGGGAAACAGGAGGTAACTAAGCTGTGAGAGGGAAAGGGAAAATGATTTGTGCACATCATGGAGTTGTCTGCAGCAGTAGAAGCCATGGATTAGATAAACCAAAGGAACACAAATGGAGCTTAAGAATATAGTGCTTGGTGAAAAAAATAAGAGAGTGAGGTACATAAACATTAAATTGTTTGTCAATTAAAAATTCATAAGCCTAGCACAGTGCAAATTTGTAAGAACACTTATGTAAAGAAACTCATTAAGCACATTAGAAAGGCAGTTTGTCTGTCCCAGTGCATGGGAGTGGGCTATGGAGATAAAAAGGAATAAAGAAAGAGAATAATGACAATGTGTTATGAACCAGGAAGCAGGGCGAACTCAACACTCTGTATGGTGAAGTTAAAAACAAAACCAAATGGCACATTGTTACTTGATATAGTTTGAGTATCTTTTATTGTCATCAACTCTGTTACCTCTAGGCTTAAGCAAAGAGAGTCTCATAGTATCGTTATGTGGGCCACATGTTCCAAGCGAAATAAAATTTGGATTGGGTTCTAAAGTTTCCAGTGAAATTTCACACAGAGAGCAATATCCTTTTCTTTTTAAAATGTTTACAACACAGTACACTTGATTTGGTATGATTTAAAAATTAAGTTCCTTATTAATTTTGTACTTTGGATGGTAGACATGCCATATAGTACTTCTGTTTTTAAAGAATAAGAATGTAATATACTAAATATTTAATTCCAAAATGGTACTCAAAGCATCCTTAATCATTCCTCACGGGTTTAGAAGATGCTCAGTATCCTATTGTTTCTAAAAGTAGTTGGCTGTTTGTATGTGATCCTTAAAGGATCTAGATGTATGAATTTTTGTGGGGAGGGCAGATATACCACGTTTTATTGTAATACTTGTTTACCAAGTTAAATTTAAAGTATAATAGATCCCTTTTCTGGGGTGAAGTTTAAAACAATACAGATTTATTATGTTGCACTTCTGGAGATCAAAAGTCCAAAATAGGTCAGCAGGGCCGTGTTCCTTCTGGAGGCTCTAGCGGAGAATCCATTTATTCACTTTCTCCAGTTTTTAGAGGCCACCTGTGTGTCTTGGCTCTTGGCCTCATATCACTCTGACCTCTGCTTTGGTCATCACATCAGATGGATCGCTTTTCAACTTACCTTCCCTTCCTATTTGTAATCCTTCTGAAATGATAGTTATAGAAAATGGTTATAATTATGTTTTGTGTATATTGCACATTTTGTAAAATCAGCTATCCTGATTGTTTAAAAAAACAGAGTAGTTAAACATTCAACTCAAAATGATCAGCTTTTGAAAGTGTTCACTTATTGCTACTGTGGAGGTGTTGCTGGTATTCAGCAGGCGAACTCTGCTGGGACAAGGTCATGCAGTTATTTTAATGATAGGTGTAGAAGTTGGAGAGGAATTGATTACACCTTAGTGATCCCAGTGTCTCCCTGTCTGGGAGTGGTATGCAGATGAGAGTTTCAGGTTTACCTGGAAAACACAGAGGAAGGCCTGGCTCTTGTATGAGAATCTCATCTACAATATTATGTAGTGAAATGTTGACAACACAGATTTAATTCTATGCTGCGTTTTCTCTTTCTTAACTATTGAACTGAAACAGTGAGAAAAGGGAAGTGTTGCGATCTAGTAGAAGGGATGCAAACTTAGAGTCAGAGGATATGAAAGTAGTGAAAACAAGACTCGGGAGTGTGATTCTGAACTCTTCTGCAGTTCATTTTCCTCATCTAAAAAATGGCGATAATGATAACATCTGTTCCATCTCAAGTTGTAGGGATCAAATTTCATGATTAGGTAATTTATTTAATTCATATAGTTTAATGATACACAAACATATTGGTGTGGGTTGGTTTTTTTTTTTTTCCTTTTTGTCTTTTTTCGTGACTGGTAACGGGATCGCAACCCTCGGTGTCGCGCCTGTACCGCGCTCAACCAGTGAACTGACTGGTCTCTATGTGGGATCCGAACCCCTCTACCGAGTGCGCCACCGGGCCGGCCCAGTGTGGGTTGTTTTTAATGTTTTTTTTTTTTTTTAATGTACTGCTCTTTTCAATATAATAGCTTTCCACTAAACTAATTTAGCATCTTGACAAATATGACAAGTAATAGCAGATCATCTCTCAATGATGATTGGACACTTTAAAATTTGACTTAAGAGATTGAGATATTTCACATCTCTTTGAGGTTTTGGCAATTTTTGATCTTATGAAACATCGGGTATGCCAGGCGACTGCTTTCTTATTCTGCTGGATCCAGCTGAACAGGTGCATTAGCAATAATTAAAATCACCTTGTAGGTCCATCCTTCATTTTGCAGAGTGGTTGAATTGCACAGTTGCTACTGGGTATGAAATGGCATGGCTTAGATTGCTGTGGATGTCCCCGTAAGTCTCCATTGAGTCTCTCTCAATGTGTACAACTGATCAGCCTGAAATTCTTCAGGTGTTTGAAGAGTCAGTATAATGAATTGCTTTCTGAGTTGGGAAGTTTGGGTTCAGTCTATTATCCAAAATGTATATATACTTGGCCAAGTCACTTCTATACTTTCCTCCCATCTGGTAAGATTTCTGCCAGCTTAAGGATTCTCTATTTTCTGAGATCTGAACTGTGGATAGGCTTTGAATCAAAACTAGCACATGCTGCTTTGCAGAACTTCCCATTGAACTAACTTTAAACTTTAAGGTTTGCTCCAGAAATTGATGAAGACTCTGGAGGGATCAGAAAATACCTAATGTGCATTTATGTGGACTCCTGAAGAAGCTATTATCTGTTAGTGATCGTTGTCTATCCAAGTTAGAAATTTGAGTCTTTAATGAGAATTCCTGTCTCTTGTAATGAGGTACAAATCCTTTCAATTCTGCCCCACAAATGTCTTTTGAATTTAATCCTCTCTCCACTTCTATGCACCTGCTTTGGTTCTGGACTTTTACCTGGGCCATTTGAATAGTTGCCTGAATTGTCTTATTGCTTCCACATTGTCTTCCACTGGACTGGACAGCATAGCTTTACAGAACATTCCCCTGTTTAAAAACCTTTCATGATTACCCATCATAAATAGGATAGAGCTCAAACATCTTAGAGTTGCACACAAGATCGTTTGCTACCTTGACCCAATACAGTTTACCATTTTACTCTTTGTTTTTGTGAGACATCTGACCTTGTGACCAGGCTATACTTATTTTTCCAAACTTTCCCCAAGTGGACTGTGCCTACACATTCTTCCATATCTTCATGCAAGTCTTCTCTCTGCTAGTTTGTGCCATTCTCATTTTTCTCTTCCTGGAAAATTCCTATAAATCCTTAAAAACCTAGCTCAAATGATGTTCCCTCTTCTAGACAACCTTCCTAGATTTCTGCAGATAGTGACAGTCATAACTATAACTATATGACTGTAGATATATCAGTAGTGTTGTAGTACTTCATGTACATTCTGCTGTCGTGGCATTTATCACATTTTATTGGAATTATTTATTTATATTTTCTTCCCTAACTAACCGGACAATGGGCTCCTAGA
This sequence comes from Galeopterus variegatus, assembly GCF_000696425.1. Taxonomy (NCBI): domain Eukaryota; kingdom Metazoa; phylum Chordata; class Mammalia; order Dermoptera; family Cynocephalidae; genus Galeopterus; species Galeopterus variegatus. Next base: position 630,358 of record NW_007726368.1, on the reverse strand, counting down.
GGGCATATTTAGCTTTTTCTCCATTTTCGTATCTGCCTTCCCAGATCTATCATCTGGTACATCTGATGCTCTGTTGATGGCTGTTGAACAAAAAAGATGCCTGGCAATTGAACAGTATTTACCAAATGGTTTCCTGTGGGACATTTGAGGTTACTTTGACCTTCAAAAACCTTTTAAAAAATTTCTATTTAAGTCAGATATAGATATATGATAAGATTTTGGAAATGTGCCAGAAATCTGGCAAGAATATGCATATATAATAGTATCTGATAATATTTTTATCTTTTGGAATGTTTGACCCTGTATCCATTTCCTGCTAAATAGCATAGTGTAGTGTTTGGATCTCTAGTAGCTGTGTGACATGGGTAAGTGAAATTAACTTTTCAAAGACTCATTTCCTCATCTTTAAATGGAAGTGCAGATCTCACAGGGTTGTTTAGAGAATTAAATGAGATCCTTCATGGAAAGCACTTAGTACAGTGTCTGGCACATAGTTACCGTCTTCTGAGCATCTACTACTGATAGTGAGTTTTACTCTGTGTGTAACTATGTTAATATATGTTAATAATATGCTTGTCTACTGTTTATTATCCTAGTAAAGGACTGTTTTCAAACATTCTCTTTTGTGAAAGAACACTAGATTCTTTTGCTTAAACTTCTCTTCTTCCCCCTTCCTCTTACCAAATGATGGTGGGAATTTGTTCAAGTTTTCCTGTAAAATGATTTTTAAAAATAGAGATTACCGATATAATCAATTGGTGATAAAGCTAACCTCTGTTCTACTTGCTTACAGTAGCTAAAGTCTATGATTACAGAGATCTCAGGCATAAAGTAAACAATACCATTATGTGTTTCTTACAGCTCAAATTCAATGCTATGTTCTTTCGATTGGTTTGTAAAATTTATAACCAAGTAATATAGCAAATGGCATTATAATTAAAGTCAGAAGAAAGGTTAGGAGAAAATATTTATAGTAATATGTCAAGATATTAATCTGTAGGATGCAAAGAACTCATATACATCGTGAGGAAAAGAACAAAATACCAAAAGGAAAAATGGTCGTGGAGTATGAACAGACACCTGACAGAAGAGGGAAAGCAACTGGCCAATAAACATGTAAAAAGATGTTAAATTCACAAATCATAAGAGATTTCAATGACACATTTCCATTTGATAGTATTTTATTTATCAGATGGGCAAAAATTAAAAAATCCTCTTTACGATGTTGACTCTTCAAATGTTGCTGATTTGAGTTTCAATTTGTACAACTCTTTTAGTGGAAAACTTAGGCATACCATTTATTTATTAAAATAAAGATTTATTGCTCCAGCAACTCAGTCTTGGGAACCTCTGCAATAGAAATGAAAATATTAATATCTAAGGATATCTTTACAGGGATGTTATGACAGCAATGCTTGTAAAGCAAAAAAAGTGGAAACAAAATAAATTTACCTTAGTGAGACTAGTTGAACATATTATAGTTTCTCTATTATACGGAATGTGATAAAGATAGTTTAAAAATGAGTTAGAGTTACACATGGTAAACTGGAAGGGTGTACATTATTTATTGTAAAGTGCAAGGGCAAGTTACAGAGCAGTGAGTATAGCATAATCCTATTTTGAAAACAAATATAAAGAAAAAGAAAAGTCATATTTGTCTGAGTGTAGGTTGTTGATGGATTTGGTTGTCTCAGGGGAATGGAACTTTGCGGGGAGGGGAAATTATTAGGTTTTCTTTTCACTGTGTAGTTTGATATGTTAAAGTAAGCATGTATTTTGTAATAATCCAATAAAGCAAAAAAAAAAAAAAATCAAGGAAAAGCAAAAAGCCAATGTTCTCTTCGACATCTTTTACTTGCATGAATTTTTGTACCATCACTATTGTACATTTGATCTTAGGAGTGTTTTTTATTCACATAGTCACAGAATTCCATTCTCTAAAGTGGCTTGTACCTGTGCTTGTGGAATTTTTCTCAGTGCTAATTAAGGTTTTTGGTGCTGTGTTTAAAAGTTACATTTGAAAGTGAGCTGGAGCATGTGGAATTTTTGTTCTGGTGTTGATAGCATCAATATGTTTTTATGGAGTGGAATTAAGAAAGCTTTTTTTCTTCTCTGTTGCATGCCCAAAACTAAAGTAGTCCCATCCTCATTCTTTTAATTCCAGGTAAATAAATGTCTTGCTTCATTGACTTCACCCATTATTAATGATCACTTTGCCTTTAATAAAAGTTTAAGTTTTTAAAAATAATGGATTTTTAAAATTACAAAAGCAGAGGTGGTTTATTACTAAAAAATCAGAAACATAGTCAAGTAAATACCAAACAAAACCAACTCTTCTACCTCCAAAACAAACAAACAAAAAACATGCAAATCTCATTCGTTTGGTGTCAATCTCTTAATCTCTTGGTAATTTTCTTTCAAACCTTTCATTGCAAATATTTTCTGTGGAGTAGTAATGAAGATGATGGGCTTTAAGAGTCAGACAAGTCCAATTTTCCATTACTAGATCCTGTTGACTTGTATCTCAGTTTTCTTATCTGGAAAATGGGCATAATAAACAGTATTAACCTCCCATAGGATGTTACATGCACTAAATTGTAAAGCTTAGTGGTTGGTTCATAGTAAGTTCTTTTTATTGCTATGCTTAAAGGTTTCATATATATTTATTTGTTTTTATTGCATACAGAAATCCATGCTTAATACAGAGAGGAATCTTTTTTATAATATGGCACACTGGGTGATGCTAGGGGGCTGTGGCCACGCTACACTCTGCCAGTTCCTCTAAAGACTCAGAGTTTCAGTAACTCCCCACTCCCAGTACCCTGGTAGAGTATGTCACCAGAAGTTGAACATGCACAAAGGATGCGGACATTTTTATGCCCCTTTTATTTTTTGAGTACAGCCAGATCTTCCTTTTGGTAAGTTACGCCAATTTGTATCTCGCCAACAGTGTACAAGAATGCCCTCCTCCTGAACTTTCCACAGTACCAGTATTATCACTTTCCTTTACCTTTGCCAATGTGATTGGTGAAAAGTGGTCCCACATCGCTTTACTTTGCGATTATAAATTTTTGATCAGTGTAAAAGTAAAATATGGAATGCTGGGTTTTACAAAAGATCTTCAAGGGACAAAGTGAGGAGGAACTAATACCTGACAGCCTTATACATCACTGGCTGGATATGAATCTGTTGGTGGCCTCTGATCTTTAATTTGTCCTAGGAGCCCAGCTATTCACCTAATATCCCTACACTTTACTTCTAGTGACAGTTGTGTAATCTGTTATTAAATGGAGATTCAGTGTGGAAATTTTCACTGTGAAATGTTTTCCTTTTAATATCGATGAATGTGAGATTGTGAGAGAAAATAGAGGATAAACCATTAATTGAGTGGAAGATTGAAATTTACTTTCCTAATTATTGTTCTGTAAAGAATTGTCTTTACTGTTTGAAATGTTTCTTCCTTACCAATATTTAATTGCATAGTTTGTTTCTCCAAATACTTGCTTTGTTTATGAGATGCTATACTGTCCTTAGATTGCAACAATCAATTTTTTTCACTTTGTTTTGTTTTCTCTTATTCAGTTTTTCTTAAAAGATGGTGAGAAAATTAATTTAAGAAAGTGAATTCTATACTGAAAATAACACTTTCTAACTTGGATTTTGGTGTGAAAATTTTTGTAAGATATTGTATTAATGATTCTTGATAGGGATTGTCATTTTCATCTAAGATTCATGTCTGATAATAGATATACAAGAAAAACTTGAATAGATGTATATGTATGAATATTATATGCAGCAGTAGTGTATGATCTTCAGATGAGAGTATGACATTCCAAATTCATCACCTGAGATAAATTTTCTAATGTTGGAGCTAGATTTGACTTAATTTGTATGTACACTTCTTTAGTTTTGTTGTACTAGGGAGTGTCTTTTGTTAAGGAATAGAGACAAGCTAATTTGGTTAACATGGCCCTCAAGTTTCAAACCTGTGATCTTCATATCAGAACCATAATTTTTTTTTGCCAAAAGCCATTGCAAAGTTGAATAAAAAAATCATGAAAACAAAAATCAAAACGTTCATGCTAGAACAGAGTTGCAAATATACAAAACCTGCCATTTAAGAATAAATATTGTAAACTGTCGGTATAGCTATTTAGTCATAGTATCTCAGATAACTTTTATTCTGGGTTTAGAAGGAAATACAAACAAAAAATCTCTCCAGAAATTACTCCTTTTGTCATTACCTGGATATTACACTCCCCTACCCCCACCCAGTGCTTTTATTCAAATTGTTCTCTTTGTATTCTCCTCACCCTTATCCACCAGGGAAAGTTCTTATTATTTTATGCCCATTCTTTGCATGTCACCTCTTTTGTAAAACCTTCTTAGATTTATGTTTCTCCCACCACTAGATATTGCATGTATTTTTTCAGAGCTTGCGTGCCTTTATGCATTATTCTTTAGTTTATCTGACACTGACCTACGTCTTTATGCCAGGATTTTGCTGGGTACTGGATTTACAATGGCAAATAGAACACCATCCTTGTTTCTGAGTACTTCACAATGTGATTTTATACACACACATGTATATTTATTTATAAATGTATATCAAATGGAATGTGTACCCAATTTTTAAAATTTATAGACTTTATTTTCTAGAGCGGTTTCAGGTTTACAGAAAAATTGTGTAGAAAGTACAGAGAGCTCCCATATACCACCCAACCCCACACATGGTTTTCCCTCTTATTAATATCTTGTATAACATATAACATGATACATCTGCTATATTTGTTGAATGAATATTGATACATTGTTATTAACTAAAATTCATAGTTTACATTAGAGTTCACTTTTTGTGTTGTACAGTTCTATGGGTTTTGAGAAATGAATACTCTTTTTTTTTTTTTTTGTCTTTTTCATGACCAGTAAGGGGATCGCAACCCTTGCGTGGTGTCGCCCACACTGCGCTCAGCCAGTGAGCGCACCGGCCATTCCTATATAGGATCTGAACCTGCAGCGGGAGCGTCGCTGCGCTTCCAGCGCTGCACTCTCCCGAGTGCGCCACAGGCTCGGCCCGAGAAATGAATACTCTGACAAATGTATACAGTATCATACTGAATAGAATAGTTTTACTGCCCTAAAAATCCCCTGTGCACCAGCTGTTCATCCCTCACCCCCTCCCCACAAACCCATAGCAACCACTGATCTTTTTATTATCTCTATAGTTTTGCCTTTTCAGAGTGTCATAAAGTTGGAATCACACAGTACATAGTCTTTTCAGACTGGCTTCTTCCACTTAACAATACACATGTAAGGTTCCTCCATGTCTTTTTGTGGCTTGGTAGCACATTTATCATTGGACAATATTCCACTGTATGGATGCACCACAGTTTGCTTCTCCATTCACTCATTGAAGGGCATCTTGGTTACTTCCACATCTTGACAATTATGAACAAAACTGCCGTAAGCATTCATGTGCAGATTTTGGTGTAGACATAGTTTTTTTTTTTTTTTTTTTTTCCCTTTTTGTCTTTTTTACTGACCGGTAACGGGATCGCAACCCTCGGTGTCGCACCTGTACCGGGGACCGGCAACGGGATCGCAACCCTCGGTGTTGCGCCCGCACCGTGCTCAGCCAGTGAGCGGGAACTGGTCTCCACATGGGATCCGAACCCTCGGCGGGAGCGCCGCCGCGCTCCCAAGCGGCGCACTCTCCAGTGCGCCACCGGGTTGGCCCTGTAGACATAGTTTTTAACTTATTAGGTAGATACCCAGAAACCCAGTTGCTGGATCATATTGCAAAATTTGTAAGAAGCTGTCAACTGTTTTCTGAAGTGGTGTTACCATTTTGCATTCCTGCTAGCAATGTACAAGAGTTCCTGTTGCTCCATATTCTTGTCAGCACTTGGTGTTGGCAGTGTTTTGGGTTTTAGCCATTCTAATAGGTGTGCAGAGATATTTTTTTATTTTAATTTGTAATTCCCTACTGACATATGATGCTGAACATCTTTTCATATGCTATTTGCCATCTGTATATCTTTTTTGATAAGGTTCCTGTGTTGTGTGTGTGTGGCTGGCCAATTCTTGCTCATTTTTAAATTGAGCTGTTTATTTTTTAAATGTTTAGTTTAAAAAATTCTTGGTATAATTGGGATACAAATCTTTTATCAGAAATGTGCTTTGCAAGTATTTCCTCCTAGACCGTGTCTTGTCCTTTCATTCTTTGTCTTTCTCAGAGCAGAAGTTTTTAATTTTAATGGAGTCCCACTTACATTTTTCTTTCATGGATTGTGCCTTTGTTGGTGTATCTAAAAACTTATCACCAATCCCAAGGTCACCTAGATTTTCTCCTATGTTATCTTCTAGAAGTTTTATAGTTTTGTATTTTATAATTAGGTCTGTGATGCATTTTAAGTTAAGTTTTGTGAAATGTGTAAGGTCTGTATCTAGATTCATGTTTTTTTGATTGTATATATCTGGTTTTCAGCACCATTTGTTGAGGAGAGACTGTCCTTTCTCCATTAAATTGCCTTTGCTCCTTGTCAAAGAATACTTGAAGATATTCGTGTAGGTCTGCTTCTGTCTTCTCTATTCTTTCCCATTGATTTATTTTGCCAATACCACACTCTCTTGATCACTGTAGTTTTATAGTTAGTCTCTACTCGGGTAGTGTCAGTCCTCTGACTGATATTGTGTTGGCTGTTCTGGGTTTTTGCCTTTCTGTGTAAACATTAGAATCTGTCTGTTTATATCCACAAAATAACTTGCAGGGATTTTGATTCAGATTATGTTGAATCTCTGGGTCAAGTTGGGAAGAATTGACATCTTAATAATATTAAGTCTTACTTTTCATGAACATGGAATATCTCTCCATTTATTTAGATCTTTGATTTGTTTTACTGGAGTTTTGTTTTCCTTGTATAAATTTTGTACACATTTTGTTAGGTTTATACCTAAGTCTGCCTACCTGCCATCCTTTCCCTCACTCCCTCTCTCCCTTCTTTCCTTCTATGCTAACGTAAGTGGCATGCATTTTAATTACAAATTCCAGTTGTTCATTGCTGATACATAAGAAGGCAGTTAAATAGAACTTGTATCCTGCAACCTTGATATAATCATTTATTAGTTCTAGGCTTTTTTTCTTTTCTTTTTCTTTTTTTTTCAATTCTTTGGTAATTTTTACATAATAATCATGTCATCTGTGAACAAAGACCATAGTTCTGAGTTCCAGTACAATGTTGAACAGGAGTGGTGAGAGGGGACATACTTATCCTGTTCCTGATCTTATGGGAGAAGTATTTACTTTCTCAGTGTTAAGAATGATGTTAGCTGTAGTTGGGTTGGTTTTTTTTTTTTTTTTTTTTTAAGATGTTCTTTATCAAGTTAATGAAGTTCTCCTCTATTCTTTGAGAGTTTGCATGATTGACTGTTGGAGTTTTCTTTAGTCTCTTGATGTGGTGGATCCCATTAACTGATTTTCAAATATTGAACCAGTCTTGCATACCTGGAACAAATCTCACTTGGTTGAGATGTATGATTATTTTTGTATGTTGTTGGATTCGATTTGCCAATATTTTGTTCAGGATTTTTGCATCTGTATTCATAGAAATATTGGTTTTTAGTTTTCCTTTCTTGTAATATCTTTGTCTAGTTTTGGTATCAGGGTAATGCTAGCCTCAAAGAATGAGTTGAGGAGTCCCTCTGCTTCTGTTTTTGGAAGAAATTGTATCATGTCCTCAAATGTTTGGTAGAAGTCATTAGTGAACCTATCTGAAACTGTGTTTATGAAGGTTATTAATTATTGATTCAATTTCTTTAATAGATACAGAACTATTCAGATCACCTATTTCTTCTTGTGTGAATGTTAGTAGATTTCATGTTGTCTTTCTAGGAATTGATTCATTTCATCTAGGTTATAATGTTACTTAGGCTCTTGGGTTCCAAAGTCATAGAAATGAACAATGCACCCAGCAGTAAAGCAAGCAGTGCTTTATTAAAAGAGGAGATAGATTTATGCATAAGGTAGGTAGCTACAGAGAAGCTAGCCCACTGAGGGGTGCTGTTCAGGGTCCTTTATAGGGAAAGGGGTTAAGGGGTACAGGCCAGCATCATCATTCTGCACCTCTGGAGGTGGTCCATTATAGGCATACAGCTGTCTGTACTGTTCTGTTACTATCCTTTTAATGTCCATGGCCATGATCAATAGTGACGACCCCTCTTTCATTTGTTATATGAGTAATTTGTGTCGTCTCTTGTCACTTTTCTTAGTCTGGCTGTAGCTTTATTAATTCTATTGATCTTTTCTCAGACCCAACTTTTGGTTTTGTTGCTTTTTTTCTATTGATTTCCTACTTTCAATTTCATTGGTTTGTGCTCTAATCTTTTTCATTTATTCTCTTCTGCTTGCCTTAGACTTATATTGCTCTTATTTCTCTAGTTTCCTAAGGTGGAAGCTTAGATTATTGATTTTAGATCTTTGTTCTTTTTCTCATATATGTCTTCAGTGCTATAAATTTCCCTCTAACCATTGCTTTTGCTGCATCTTATAGCTTTTGATGATACATTTTTCATTTAGTTCAGAATATTTTAAATTTCTCTTGAAATTTTTTTGCCCCATGTGTTATTTAGAAGTGTATTGCTTAGTATCCAATGATATTGAGATTTTCCAGTTATCTTTCTATTACTGATTTCTAATTTAATACCATTTTGGTCTAACAGCATACTTTATATGATTTCTGTTGTTTAAATTTGTTAAGGTATGTTTCATGGCTCTGAAAGTGGTCTATCTTGCGGAATGTTCTGTGTGAACTTGAGAAGAATGTGTTCTGCTGTTGTTAGATGAAATAGTCTATAAATTTCAATTAAAAACAGTTGCTTCACAGTGCTGTTTAGTTCAACTGTGTCCTTACTGATTTTCTGCCTGTTGGATTTGTTGATTCCTGATAAAAAGGTGTTGAAGTCTCCACTATAGTAATGTGCTGCTTTGCCTCCCATGGATTTATCATCTCTCTTCCCTGGGTAACAGAGATGCAAAAAGGATTACTCAAAGCCCATTTCTTCTGAGCAGTGAGAGACCCCAAAGGGGTTAATTTCCTGGAACCCTCAAGAGAGAGGCATTCCTTCCTTTAGAAATTAACTGCAAACTGGAATTCTCTCCCTGCATTTATTCTCCAGACCAGGAAGTTACAGACAAAGAATATAGGTGGGGTTATGGCTAAGTATAGTTGAACAGTAGAGGCTGGTAACATCAGTGAAACAAGCAAAGTGACAAACAAGCAAAAGGTTAAGTCGATCCACCAACAAAAGCTTGATCTTAGCAAACATTGTTTTTCCCTATAGCAATTTCCCCAGCATTTTACATATCAATCAAGTAACTTGTCTGTCCTTGAGCTAGCAATTTTGCTGTGTTACAAAGACTTTAGCCTGAGGAAAGTTTCCTGTCTTTTGCAAAGTTAACATTTCTATATGTAATTCCAAAAAGTTAGAGTGAACCTGAAACTACAGGGCTTTGGATAATAGGTTCTGTGAAATACATTTGCTTTATAAATGTTAGTGCTCTCTACTGGAGTGGATTCATTTATTTCTCTTTGTAGTTATTTCAGTTTTTGCCTAACATATTTTGATGTTCTGTTGCTGGACATGTACGCATTAATGATTATTTTGTCTCCTTGGAATATTGACCTTTTATCATTATGTAATGCTCCTCTTTATCCCTGACATTTTTCCTTGCTCTGAATTCAGCATTTTCAGAAATTAATATAGCTACATCAGCTTTCATTTGATTCATGTTAGTATGGTATATCTTTTTCTTTCCTTTACTTTTAATGTATGTGTATCTTTATATTTAAAGTGGGTTTCTTGTAGAGAACATACAATTAGATGTTTTTTATTCATTCTGACAGTCTCATCTTTTAATTTGTGCATTTACAACTTTCATGTTTAAATTAATTATTTATATAGTTAGGTTAATGTCAACTGTACTTTTAACTGTTTTTATTTGTCGCTCTTATTCTTTGTTTCTCTTCTGGTATTAATTAAGCATTTTATGATTCCATTTTCTTTCTTAGCATATAAGCTATACTCTTTAAAAATAAACAGTGTTTTCCTTAGAGTTTGCAGTACCGACTTATAACTAATCCAAGTTTACTTTCAAATAACACTGTACCACTGCAAAGGTAATGCAAGGGCCTTTTAACAGAGGATGCTTAATTCCTTCTTCCTATCCCTTATAATACTGCTGTCATTCATTTCACCTGTCCTGCTATATGGATAAGCTATAATCACTGAATTATAAGCTGTAATCACCTAAAACTGATTATAAACTATAATCGCTGAATAAGCTATAATCACTGAATACATTGCTACTCTTGTTATTGAAAACAAGTGTTGTTATTGAACAAATTCTTATCTGTTAGGTCAGTTAAGAAAAGAGATTTTATTTTCCTTAATTTATTCCTTCCCTAATACTGTTCCTTTCTTAATATAGATCTAAGTTTTATACCTATATCTTTTTCCTTCTCACTGAAGACTTTTAACATTTCTTGCATGGCAGGTCTGCTGGTGACAAATTCCCTCAATTTTTGTTTGTCTGGGAAAAACTTTATTTCTCATTCCTTTTTTTTTTTTTTTTTTTTTTTTTTTTTTTTCGTGACCGGCAACGGATCACAACCCTCAGTGTCGCGCCCGTACCGGACCGGGACCGGCAACGGGATCACAGCTCCCGCTCCTTGCTCAGCCAGTGAGCGGCTGGTCTGTATGTGGGATCCGAACCCTCGGCGGGAGCACCACCGCGACAACGCCGCGCTCCCAAGCGGCGCACTGTAGCAGTGCGCCACCGGGCTGGCCCTCTCATTCCTTTTGAAGAATAATTTTGTTGGAAATAGAATTGTAGTTTTGTGGGTTTTTTTCTTTCAACACTTTAAATACTTCATACCACTCTCCTTGCTTGTGTGGTTTATGAAGAGATCTGGTGAAAAGATCTTGTTCCTTTTTAGGTAAGATGTTTATTTCCTTTGGCTTCTTTCAAGATTTTTCTCTTTATCTTTGATTTTCTGAAGTTTGAGTATGATATACCTAGATGTAGAACTTTTGGTATTTATCCTGCTGGTGTTCTCAGAGCTCCTTGGATTTGTAGTTTGGTGTCTGTCATTAATTTTTTTATTTTCTTTTTGTCTTTTTTCGTGTCCGGCAACGGATCGCAACCCTCAGTGTCGCGCCCGTACCGGACCGGGACCGGCAACGGGATCGCAACCCTCGGCGCCGCACCCGCACCTCGCTCAGCCAGTGAGCGGGAACCGGTCTGTATGTGGGATCCGAACCCTCGGCGGGAGCGCCGCCGCACTCCCAAGCGGTGCACTGTAGCAGTGCGCCACCGGGCCGGCCCGTCTGTCATTAATTTTTGAAAATTCTCAGATATTATTCCTTCTTTTCCTTTTGCTCTTCTCCTGCATTATCATTATGTGTGTGTTACACCTTTTGTAATTGTCCCACATTTTTTGAATACTCTGTTCTTCTTTTTGCATTTCATTTTGGGAAGTTTCTGTTGACATCTTCAAACTCACTGATTCTTTCCTTGGCTGTGTCTAGTCTACTAATGAGCTCATCAAAGACATTCTTTATTTCTGTTACAGTGTTTTCAATTTCTAACATTTAAGATTCTTTCTTAGAATTTCCATCTCTCTGCTTACATTACCTGTCTATTCTTGCATGTTGTTTATTTTATACATTAGTTCCTGTGATGGCTTTTTAATTTTAATTTTATTTTTTAAAGAATTAGTACATTTTTTATTTATGAATATTTGTGAGATACAAAGCTGATTGTCACCTGCGATGGCATTTTTAATGTGTCAACTTGCCTGGGCCATAGAATGCTCAGGTAGCTGGTTAAACATTATTTCTGGGTGTGTTTCTGAGGATGCTTCTGGAAGAGATTAACTTTTGAGTTGGTAGACTGGGTAAAGCAGATGGCCTTTCCAAGTGTGGGTGGGCATTATCCAATCTGTTGACAGCTTGAATACAACAGAAAGGTAAGGAAGGTTGAATTAGTTTTCTGCCTGACTGCTTGATCTGGAACGTTGATCTTTGTCTTACCTAAAATTGGGATAACAGTTTACCTCACAGTGTCATTGTGAGGATTAGAGTGGATGAACCTATGAAGTTCAAAATATTTTAATGAATATCAAGTGCAAATTAGTTTACAGGCCTGAGCTTATTGTATTTTATTTATTAAGTGTTCTAATAAACCTGAACAATTTATCTACTGGAAATAACGGCAGTAAATTTGACAATCATGAAAACAATGAAGTCCATAGAAAAAAATGAATATACTATGAATGAACTTCTAATTGTTTTATTCAACAAATTATACCCATACTACACTCTAAAATTGAGGAAGAGTAAAGCAGTGTTCAAATTCTTGCAGAGCTGGAAAATAAGAATGTCCAGTAGAAAACAAAACTGGGATAGTACTAACAATACCAGAGATTAAATCACATGGTCCATAAAAACACTGGCGATAGCTTTTCCCTATAATAGTTGTACAGTTGCTGCTTGCTTCAAGGGATGGATTGATGTTCTTTGTACTTCCATAATTTATGGGGAAAATGCACATCTTATCTATGCTATTCTCTAAGCTTTAAGTAAGAAATTATGCATTCTAGAGACACATAGTGTCATGGTTAATTAAGGGCATAAACTTTGGAAACAGTGCCTGAGTTAGGAGCATCATTTCTTAGCGCCTCTGTTTTCCTCTATGCTAAATTTCCTATATCCTAAGTTAGGGATAATAATTGTGGGAATTAAATGTGAATAATATTTTAAAAATCATATGACGCCTACTATGCTGTGAAACTCTGACAAGGAATAGATTTAATTTCTTGTGAAAATCTAACCTGAGGAAATTCTGAGAAATGTTAACCTCTAATATTGAATAAACAATCAAGCATTAAAGATAATATCTATCATACAGTGATCTGCATAGCAGATTTTGAAGATTCATTAATTCATTCATTTTTAGCTTTTCTAGGGCAATCATTTTTTTTTTTTTGTCCCCAAATGGGTTATTTGGCCTTAGTATTTTTAATAAAGATTAAAAGCCTGAGCATTAAAAGTGTTTCTTTTTGTCAACTGGGAAGATTCCATTGATTTATTTGGAGAACTATAGATACTACCTGTGATCTAGTTCTAACTTTAAAAAATGATTATTTTTCAATTGTTTGCATCTAAATTGGACATGCTAGGAGGTCTAGTAATAAAATATGTTGTAATTGTCCATTATGATAGGAAATTACTGGCTAACTCCCTGTTGAATTAAAATGAATTTGAAATCCAGTGGAACATTTGCTGCCTGTTGCATCTGGATTCCTTCTTTCATTCACACTCATTTCCTCGAGTGACCTTTGCACTTCCTCTTTGTAGAATTTCTTTGTTGAAAAAGGTCAGGAAAACATTATTAAAATTCTTTAGGTTTCTCTAACTTCACCACCATTATCTATTCCTTTTGGGGGGGGTTATTTTTTCTTTGAGTTTCAGAATAAAGGCCTTTTACTCTAAAAGCTCTGTTTTATTGAAACTCGTTTCTTGTATAATTATACTAAACTACTTTCAGAATTTAGGCATTGTTGATTACTGCTATTTATGCAGGCTAAATATTCAATCAGCATTGATTAAAATGCCTTGTAGGGCTGATGTTTTTTATTTCAGCTGGTGTTAGACTGAGATAGTGTAAAAAGAGAAACACAACTTACATTGATGCAAAATGATAAAAAAAAATACTGTACTTGACATTTACCTACTAGAGTGACTTCAAAACTTCTTGGAGGCTTAACAGCCCATTATTTGATGTTGATACCACCTCTTTATTGTTAGGCTTCTACTCATTTGGTGATTCAGAATTAATTTTAGAAGGGCAGTAAGGTGTAAGGGTCAAGCATGTGGTCTGGGCTTCTCACTGTGTGGCAGCTGGGCTCCAAAAAGGAATGGCCTAAGAGCAGATGTTCTGAGACACCCAGGTAGAAGAAGTCATGCAGTGTCAGTTCCACCACATCCTGTTGATCAAAAGCAAGTGTTAGGGTCAGCCCTGATTCAAGCAGAGGGACCCCCACAAGGGCATGAACACGTGGAGGTGTTCCTCCAGTGCTGTCTTTGAAGACTGGCTACCACATGTGGGACTATTCATCAAAACAGTGGTTTCCTTTGGGCAGGGTAGGGAGAAGTGGACAAAGGGAGAAGTATAATTGGGAAAACATTAAATTTCTTATAGTTTATATTTTATACTAGATGGTAGATACATAGCTGTTGGTTCTATTATTTCTTATGCTTTTTGGTATTTTTGAAATACTTCATAATAAAAATACATATTTCTTTTCTTTTTAGATTCTGTAATACCATAGTTTTGAAGAAGGTCTCATAACCAAGAAATGTTCATCAAAAATAAATTTGCTATTTGGGGGTAGAAACCAAAAGCTTTAGTTAGCTGTTTACTGTGGAAAATTAGAAACATATACAAAATTAGGCAGGATAAACTCCCATCTACCTGTTCCCCAGCCATAATAATTACAGATATATGACTAATCTGGTTTCATCTGTACCCCACCCATTTTCCTCTCTCCTGTGTTATTTAGAAGTAAATCAATGGCATCATAGCATTTCAGCCTTAAACATTTCACTTTTATCTCTGGGAGATAAAAAACTAAAGAAGAAAAAAGAAAACCTTAACCATAATACCTAAATCTTCAATAATCCCTAAACCTTCGATCATACTTAAACCTTCAATAATAATTCCTGAAAGGGCCGGCCCGGTGGCGCACTGGATAGTGCGCTGCTTGGGAAGCGCGGCGGTGCTCCCGCCCGAGGGTTCGGAGCCCACATACAGACCGGTTCCCGCTCACTGGCTGAGCAAGGCGTGGGAGCAACATCGAGGTTTGCGATCCCGTTGCCGGTCCCCGGTCCGGTACGGGGGCAACACTGAGGGTTGCGATCCGTTGCCGGACACAGAAAAAGACAAAAAAAAAAAAAAAAAAAAAAAAAAAAATTCCTGAAATATTATTCTAATCTGTTTGGAATTTATCAAATATACAGTAAGTTTAAATTTCCAGTTATTACATAAATATCATAATTTCTTTTTTATTGTTTGAATCAGGATCCTAAAAAGACCCCCACATTTTGATTGGTTGATATGTCTCCTGAGTGTCTTTTAATCTATCTTTTAATCAGTTTCCCCTTTTCTAGTTTTTTTTTTTTTTTGTCAATTTATTTGTTAAAGAAAGTATGTCCTTTGTTTGCTGATTGTATCCCTATGGTGTTATTGAATGTGTTCGTTTATTCTCTATATTTCTTGTAAATTGGAAATTGGATTTAGCAGCTCTGTCAGAATCTGACAGAGATTCAGATACTTTTTGGAGGGTAGGTAAAACTTCGTAGATTATAAATAATGCCATTCACATTGCTTTGGTCAGGGTACTTTATGAATTGAATTTAGCTAATTGCAAGGAATAGAGAGAACACTGACATACTCCTTAGAGCCGAGGATATCTATTCTTAATAACTCATCTTCTTGGGTTTAAGAGGTAGAGAACTCCTGCTGGATGAAATGAGTTTTATTGCAGGTATGTGGGTGCATGCATGGATGTGTTTTGGCAGAAAATATTTCAGAACCATTCCTTAAATTATTTATTCTTAAATATTTAAAAAACCTCAGCTGGGCTCTTGAGAGAAAGAGGAGAGGGAATGAAGGCCTAGG
Source organism: Galeopterus variegatus (assembly GCF_000696425.1). NCBI lineage: Eukaryota > Metazoa > Chordata > Mammalia > Dermoptera > Cynocephalidae > Galeopterus > Galeopterus variegatus. Next base: position 614,619 of record NW_007726368.1, on the reverse strand, counting down.
TTTAGGGATTGAAATGCAGGTACTGTATTTGGTATTGCTGAGTTAGAAAAGCAATCTGTTAGTTATGCAGGAGACATGATTGACATTTTGTATTGAACAGTTAAAGGTCTGAACTGTATTTTGCTTGGGGAAAACAGGTCATTTCCCTTCACCTTTTGTGAGCAGCAGGGACAGCCCTCTGTATGGCAAAACATTCTTTAAGAATTTGCTTGTGATCTGCTGGTAATTTAAATAAGTGAAAAGTGGCAAGCATTTAGTGGATGTTTCCTGTGTGCCAGGTACAGTCAGAAGTGCTTTCCATTGGTGCTTTTGTAACCCAGGGAGAGAGTCTGGGGAGGTCGGATGCCCTTGACTCTGTCATAGGAAAGAATTCAAGAGCAGTAGAAAGTGAAAACAGGTTTAATGTAAAGAGAAAGAAATCTACACTTCACAGGCAAAGTGTGGGCTGGCTTGAGAGTGAGCACAGCCACAAGAAGTTTAATACAAAAAGTAGGAAATACACACCTCACAGGTGAAGTGCAGGCTGGCTCCGAAGAGAGTGAGCATAATTCCTGCCTTTTTCCTGGATTCTGCCTTGGCTATTCTATATATATTCATGCTATCTAAAGAATATTCAACTAAAGGGCTAGTTCCTAGTTATGTAACAAGTTACATAACATAGCCTTGCACATGCCCGGTTGGTGTCTTTGGAACATGCTCATTGGTCAAATTCCAACATATACACCAAAAATTACTTAAAATATATTCAGTGCTCTCTAGCGCCCTCAGTGGAAGGTCATTCAAGGACAGACTCCTTTTACTGAGTATGCTTGGCAGCTGTAATTACATAAGTCTGCTTCCTGTGGCCTCAATTTCCCCTGTGGGTGCTGAAAATAGGTGCAACAAGCAACAGTAACTCAGGGCTCCAAGGAGGGGCTTGAATCCTGGGGGAGTTGATTGAGACCCAAGGGAGTCTGAAACCCTTCGGGAAACCTAGCACCTCCTATCTCTCTTTCATTTAATCCTAATAATAACATGATGGACTGCATACTGGTTTTATCTTCTCTACTTTATAAATAGGAAAACTGAAACAAGGTGTGATTAAGTAATTGGCTCAAGGTTACACTCTTTTGAGTAACAGAGTAAAGATTCAACACAGGCTGTTCAATTCCCAAGTGTCTGCTCTTAACCTGTATATCACACTGCCTTGAGGTATTTAAATAAAATCTCATAGGGCAGAGCTTCCAAATCTGTGTGCAACAACACTGTGAATGGGTTTCAGAGATACTGATCCTCTCAGTCTCAGAGTTGGCAGGAGCTCCCAGGCCAATTTTCCTATAGCAGTGAACAGCTTTTTCTACTTGTCCAGAGTGCTCCTATCAATAGGGTTTTCAATAGGTAGAAATGGGAAAGATTGGGTGGCTCTGCCATAGTGTGTAGAACTGACTTTGGCTTGAAGGATCACTAAAAAGAAATAAAATCACACAAATTGAACTGTTGAGTGAAGTTATTAATATAGTTTTGAATGGTGAAGCAAATCTGTATTGGTTTAATCCAGGAGTTGTAAAATAGTGGTCTGTGGACAGATTTAGTTCTACAGGTTGTGTGGTAGCCTAATACAGAATTTAAACAAAATTGGAATTTGCGTTTCCTGCCTGGCTTCTGAAGGCTGAGTGTGTAGTTCTTGGTTAAATTGTTTATAGGAGGTTGTATGTCATACATGGTTGGTAGTCTGTATTAAATATCTTTTGGTTATTTTCACCAGAGATGTGGGAGGGGGTGGTGGTGGCAGCAGCCCTGGATTTATCCAATAGGCAGATTTAAGAAATGCTTAGGCACTAGCCACTTACGTGCACAAGAATAACATCAATAACAACAAGATCCTCGTTTTTCTTTCTTTTTTGAAAGACTGAAAAAATTTATTTCATATTTCATAAAAAGTTTCAAAGTAGTTTTAGAAAACAACATTGCCTGTCATAAAAGTAAGTGCTCAATAAATTGTATTATTTTCTGTAATTGCTACTGGTAAAATCAGAACTATTTTGGATTTTCTTATACTGATACTTTAATATTGTTTTTTAATTTGAATTGCGTATTTTGAGAGGAAGAGATACTATGAATCTTGCATTGGAGCAGTCATTATCTTCCATGGGGAGGTGGTTTCTAAAAAAAAAAAGAAAAAAATCCAACCTGTAAAATCACTCTACAGTTTGAGTTTGTATAACATACCTATGTTAATTATGATGTGTTGTGACTATTAGTACATAATACTAATTCATTTTCCTTTAAAAAAAACATTATCTTTAGTTTTTCTAATGTATAAAATTACAGTGAATATTGCAATGATGACTTGTGAATCCACCTGTCAGCTTTATGAAATCTTCCTTTTTTTTTGGCCAAATGTACTTCAGATATTTCTTAAGAAATAAGTTATTTAAATACTGTTTATCCCTGCATCTGCCACTTCCTAATCTGATTTCTTTGCATTTCATTTGATTCATTACATACCCAGAAGTAACTATCTTAAAGTCAATATTTGCTATTTTCAAACATGTTTTTATACTACTGTGGCATGTTTACATCTATAAAAAATGTATAAATTGGTGCGGGGCCACAAAAAATGATTTCATTGTGTAGTGTTGAATATACTAATTATCCTGATTGGAGCATCACACAGGTATTGATAATCAATATTTTACCCCACAGATATGTACAATCATTATGTTTCAAGAAAAAAGGTATTGTTTTGAATGTTTCAAACATCATATAAATGTTTTCATACTGTACATATAATTTTTCACCTTTTTTTGCTTAACATGATTTTGAGATTTATCTGTATCTATAACTATAAAAATATAAGTATAAATTCATATAAATATAAATAAAAAATGAGTGTCTCTAGTTCATTTATTTTTAACTGCTATAAGTGATTTCATTTTATAAATACACCTTTTTATAGGCATCCATTCTCTGTTGATAAACATGTTATTTGTTTCCCTTTTTCTCCCCTTACTTTAGAAACAGTCACCATTGCATCGTGGCTAAGGCAGGGACTCGGGAATTATTTTCTGGGTTCAAATACTGATTTTATGTCTTAATAGCTTTATAGCCTTGGGCAAGTGACTTAACCTCTCTTGCCTTAGTTTCTTTATCTATGTTTTGGTATGTTTACACAATGGAATATTAAATAGCAGCTGACACAAATGAAATATTGCATAGCAATGTGAATCTTTTTAAACATAACTTTTTAAAAAAATAATAACCATTCTAACAGGTGTGAGATGATATCTCACTGTGTGGTTTTCATTTGAATTACCCTGATGATTAGTGATTTGAGCGTTCTTTCATATACCTGTTGGCCATTTGTATGTCTTATTTGGAGAAATTTTTGTTCAGGTCATTAGTCCATTTTTTCATCAGATTATTAGTTTTTTGCTATTGAGTTATAGGGGTTCCTTATATAATTTGGAGATTAGCCCCTAATCAGATATATGTTTTGCACATATTTTCTCCCATTCCCTAGGTTGCAATATAAATATTAATAAACTATTGAAGGGAGATAATTGGGGTTTATATATGGTTAGATGTAGGTTATCGTGAAAATCCTAATGTTCCTGTTGGATACTGAGTTCATAGTTGCTTATTACATCATTAACATAATTAACGAAATAACAAGTAAAAGTGAGTCATACATAGATCTGTGAGGAGACTGTGTCATGAAAAAATGGTGACGATTAATGCTGTGTGCATGAAATCCGAATTTAAAATGAAATAAAAAGTAAATAGATGATCATTTTAGCACCTAACTCATGGGTTTGTTATGAGGATTAAATGAGTTAATATTCATAAAGAACTTAGAATAGTGCCTGGCACACAGTAAGTACCACGCAGGTATTTGTTACATAAAATTATATACAGGGGGGAATAGTCTTAACAAGTCTCTCCTTGAGTACTTGTGATTGAGTTTTTCTAGGATATGTAAGTAGGAGTAAGTAGAATTGCTGTATCTAAGGGTATGCACATCTTTAACTATATAAGATATTGCCAGATTGCTCTCCAATGTGTTAGTACTAATTCAGTTTACAGCTTCCTTCCTCCCTGCCCATCCGAAATTGCCCAGGTGTGTATATGAGATGACATTTCTCCATATTCTTTTACCACTTGAAATAGTGAGCTTTCTAAGTTTTTGGTTGTGACATGAATCTTACCATGGCTTTAATTTGCTACATTTCCTTGATTTCAAATGAGATTGAACTACTTTTAATATGTTTAATGGCTGTTTTGATTTCCCCTTTTCTAAAATACCTAATTGTATTCTATTTATCTTTTTTATTACTATATTCATTGTTACAAATTGTACTTATTTTTTATGCCCTTTACTAATTATATTCTTGACTCATTTTTTCCCCTGTAAGTTTCTTCGTGTTTTTCTCATTGATTTGTTGGCTCTTTCTCTCTTTATATATTCAGGATCTGAATCCTTTTTTCTGTTTGGATTGTAAATAAGCATTTTCAGTCTGTGGCATTTATTTAAACATTGTTTATAGTGTCTTTTGATGAGCAAAAGTTTTAACATTTAATATGGTTGATTTAAAGTTTTTTCCCTTTATGTTTTGTGCTTTTTTCATCTGGCTTAGACGATCTTTTCTTACTTGAAGCTCACAAATATATTCTCCTTTATTTTCTTTTAAAAATATTCAAGTTTTTCTTTTGACACTTTAGTCTTTAATCCACTAGGAATTGATCTTTGTGTATGGAGTGAGGTTGGGATTCAGTTGTATATATTTCTTTTCTATTAGGCATTCTCATTTGTTCTTTTTTTATTTATTTTAATTTTACTTTAGTCACATATCAAGTTTCTATGTATAGGTATTTGGGTCTGTTTCTGAAATTTTAATCTGGTTCTATTGGCCTGTTTATCCCTGTTTCATTACCACATTGTCTTAAATACCATGGTTTATAAACACTCTTGTTATCTAATAGTGCACCCCATAGACAAATATTTAAAAGAATCTTAGTTATTCTTGCTCTTAAAAATTTTTGATGTCAGTTGGCAATTTGCATGAAAACTTCTATTTTGATTTTGATTGGAATTGCTTTGAATTTATAGATTAACTTTGGGGAGAATTGATCCATGAGAAAATTTTTACTTAGAACTTTTTTTCTCTTTTGATAGCTAAGATTGCTGTGTTCTGTTTATATGTTTATATATTACTTCCTATTTTTACATGCTTGGAGCAGATGTGGTTAATCGGTGGGTTAAACATCTTCACTAGAAGTCTTCTGTTTTTTCTTTACATTTTCTCCTTCACACATCTTGCAAGCTTTCAGTTTCAACTACTGTATCACCTTATGTGACTGAATCTTCCAACTCTCTTCGTAGCTTGACTAGTCCTTCTCTTAATTCTCCAGGTCATCTTTCTAGGTACTTGTTTTCTATTCCCATTTTCAATTATAAACAACATTGTGCATTCTAAAATGTATTATCAGTGCTTTTTAGGTTAACTGAAGTTTTGCCAAGCTTCTTTTCATTCATTTGGGTCATTTCTGTATAAAAAACATGTTGTAGATCTTAGGCAAATGCTAATAATTTGGCTATACTTTAAAGCCTCTTCAACTAAGTTGGTACAGTTACAAGGTCTTTGTTTTATCAAGGGAAATGAAAGAATTTTGACATTAAATGTTGGCCATTTTGCTTTATGTTAGTTTTTGAAAGAGTTTTGGCTGTTATGCATTATAAACAGATTACACTTTCTGCCTGGAATGAACCCATCTCTGAATTTCTGCATTAAGAAAAAGTGCAAACAATACACTTAAGACTATGATTTGCATGTTCATTCCTCAAGATGATAGAACTTCCTTTGTGTTCTTTTCAAGGCAGCTGTGGCCTCTCTCAGTGGTTGAAGCAGCTGCATTTCTCCATAAGGGCTTGAATGGTCTTGCCAAGAAAAATCTGAATGATTTAAAACATACTCTCAGTCCAGAATGTTTACAAGAATTTTCTAATAATTGAGGGAGGGGTATTAAAAACCATGCCCACATCCTTCAACTCATGCTTCTATGTTCTGGCAGTCCAAGAGAATTACAGTACAATAATGAAGATGAATATTAAGCAATACTAAGGGTTATAGTATATGTCAAACTGCTTCTCCTTCCCTCCAAGAGAGTGATTATTAGTTTTCTCTTTATTTAATGTTAACACGTTTCTTGTTTCATCCATGACTACGCATTTACTTTAACCCTGTGTAATGACTTGGTTGTTGATTAGCATTGATTAAAAACACACATAAACCAAAATTATTAAGAGCACATAGCTTAAAAGTATTCTTAGAGAATGATGGTATTTTCATGAGTTATAATGAGTAAGTTTATCTGAAGTCTTTCCTTCTTTGGGATGAGGGCCCAAAGTTGAGTAGTAGAAATGGGAGAAGTAATATTTTCAAGAGACACTTAGGAAGTAGAATTGGCAGGACTTGGACTTGGAAGGTGGAGGAGAGAGAATAGTAAAGCATAATGTCCAGGTTTTTGGCTTGGTCAACTGCCGAGTGGGTCTTGGTGACTTTTCCTGAGTTAGAGAATGCCAGGTGAGGAGGGGAAATATTACTACTGATGCCCACATAAAGCACTACTGTGTGCCAGGCACTGTTTTCAGTGCTTTACGTATACTACATTGTTGAATTCTCATAATGGCCTTATGAGCTAGATACTACGATTTATTCCCATTTTACAGATGAGGAAGCTGAGTCATGCAGAGATCAACAACCTGCTCCAGAACACATGTACAGAAAGTGGTAGAGCCAGAATTTAAACCAGGCAGACTGGTCCCAGGATCCAGACTGTTAACCTCTGCCCCCTGCTGTGTCCTGTCAGTGGGGAATTCCTGAGTTCAGTTTTGGTCATGCTGAGTTTGAGGCACCAACAAGACACGTCACTGCAGACACCCAGTGGTTTGGAGTTTAGAAAAGAAATTTAGGCCAAAGACACAGATTACTGTATATAGTAATTGATATTCAGTGACATCTTTATGAAGGTAACTGGTTTTGAAAGGAGACCTACTCAGTCTCCCTTCCGTCTCCTTCCATGACTTGGAGCTACTGGGCCATGCTAGCACTCACTGCATTCTCCCTGGTCCTCAAAACATCCCTCTTCTACTGTGGTGTCTCCCTCCTTGGCCCCAGTTACATATTGCTGTATTATTTATCTCTCAGACCAAGTCCTTGGCCTGCCTGACCTGCGCATCATTTTTGGTATTTTAGCATACAAGCAGTCTGTGGCATTTATTCAGATCATTGCCCTCCCTGGTTGTATAATCCAAAGACTCGTGTTTTGACAGCACATCAGGCTTGGGTGTCCCCACCTTAAGCATTCTCTTCACCAGCCATCCCTCCTGTTCTTCAAATCGCTTTGCACTGTGGTCTCCACTCTTGCTTTTCAGTTCAACCTGTTTACTGTGATCAGCCACTCAACCCTTTAAAACCCAGTTTTAGACTCTTCCCACTTAATCTACTTTCCAGTCCAAGTCCCCACACTGTTTTTTTTTTTTTTTTAGCAAATTCAAAATTTTAAGTTATTGTAGACTCTTTTCTCATTTGTGTTGTAATTCCAGTGTCCTGAATATTAATAAATATACATTTGTTAATAACATTCTGTGTCTAATCTTGCTCATAAAAGTCATAAGAATAGGTTTAAATTTTTCTTGTCTTAATAAAACTGACAACTGTTTTTTGGAAACACAGTTGTGATCAAATTAAAACTACACCTCAAGGGGTGAAATTCAGTTGCAGAACAGTAAACGATAATATGAAAGTGATGTGTTCAAAGACTTAACAACAATAAAACCTCTGTACTCAGGAAGTGTCTCATCAGTGGTAGCATTTGAAGAGACTATTGTGTGTATCTTCAGAAGACCACTCACCTGCTAAGGCACATTTATAATTCATTCAGGTGTGAGGCAAACCCCAACACTGGATTCAGCCTGTGGTAGTAATAACTTTATTTTCTTTTTCTGGGCCTCAGAACATTACTGGAAAAAAAAATCACAGAACTGCATTGATTCAACCTCCAAAAAATTATTTTATGTTTCTGAAACTTTGAAGTCCTAATCATGTCTTTAATTTTGACTTAACATTCAATAATCCATAAATAAGTACAATGGCTTATATAAATGTCAAATGAAGCAGAATAAAATAATAAATGTTTACTAGTAATCTGTTAGCATTATCCATGATAGCTTTTGTAGATTTTCTTTAGGAATTAGATTGGATATATATTCCAGCAAGTAAATACCTTAAGGCATTTTATAAATTAAATGTATTTTAAATTCCAAGGAGAAGAAAGTCATATTCTATTCAGTGTTTAAGCTAGATAATAAGATGAGTTTGGTGCTTTGCTTATATGCATATACTCTTATCTATACTTATGCATTGTGGTTTTTAAAAGCTGTTCCAGATCCTCTTATTTTTACTCTTCTTCCCCAACAGTTTGAAATCTTCCCCACTAAATTGTTTCTTAAGTAATCATGTGTTTTTCCATTTTTTCTTATGCTAAAGCTAATATAACTGTCAGCTTGAGATATCCTGTTTTACTAAGTGAACGATTTAATTCTCACAAATGCCTTATCAATTTATTTTCTTGTCGGATTCTGCAACCTTTAAGAAACTTTAAAATATAATTTTCGTTAGGGTTTTTAAATATTAAAACTAACTCCTAGAGCTCTTATCATTGCTTTTATGTACATGGAGGGTAAAAATTGTTCTAAAGTTCCAATGCCTTTTTCTCAGCCTGTTTACGTCGTTAGTTCTCCGTCTTTGAGGGTAAATGCACCTGCTCGCAGACAACTGCCTCATTTCCATTTCTTCCCTAACTTAGTGTGGCAAAGTACTGTCTGTAAGTAGGGCAGTCTGAGCGGATTTGGGCAGCTGGGATGGAATTTAGGCTTCTGTGACAAAGGACCAGTAGAAGTCTAGCAGGGTCTGGCATTTGAAAGGAGTATCATGTAAGGAAAAGCTGGTCTTTTTTTTTTAAATAGTTGAGAAAGGATTAGTTTGGGATTCGGTCTCTAGGTGAGGTTGTGAGAAACAGCTTGGAATTTGAGAGTCTCTGGAGACCAAACTTAACGCTTCATTGAGAAAGCTGGTGCTTTCATCGTTCATAAGTAATTTCAAATTTTTCATAACCATTTTCAAACCTAAGGCATTCAGATATTACAAATATACTTATCTCTTTGAAGACTGGAATGGTAAGGTTGCAACCTTGTATGCTGCTTACTTGAGTGGGAAAACGAAACGAAATACCCAAAATCAGTTGTTTAAAAATTATATCACTGCAGCCTCTAAACCAAAGATTTTCTTTCAGTAAATTTTAAACATTTTAAATGACATAATACATTGTAAGACCAGTATCTTTAGATATAGTGATTTAAATCTAGGAAAAAGTAATATGTTCTTACTGCTTCCTAACTGCAAACACATGGTCATTTTTCTTGTCTTAGCTCCTCCTCCCCTGACTGTCTCACTGCAGGTGTGTCTCACTAAATTGGGGTCAGTCAGGTCTTTGAGGAAACTAAATCATTAGCATGTTGCTGTTGCTTTAATATAATTTGTTTAGGAATATTGCTGATTTGTTTTCTCTGGACTGTGTAACTTTACCATTACTTTCAAGGGTACCTGGTCTCTGCCATCCTTTGCACTGGAGCCTGTCCTCAGTCATGAGCAAACATAGTGACAACTCTTAACCCTCAGATACTTTTGATGGGACAAGGAATCACTGTACTTAAGTGCTTTCATTATGGTTAGGTGCCTTTAGTTCCCATTTTTTGTGCCCCCTCTAGTTATTCTTTTTTCAGAATGACGTTGAAGACATCGTAATCATTTGATGATCCCTAATGATTCCTGTGAGTATATTTTAGCCTGGGATTTGGAACTTATGTTAGTGTTTCACAATTGATGAGTATTATTTTTACTATAGAAACACAGAAATGCATTCTTCAACTTACTGATATGTGTAATGAAAACAGGTTACTGAAAATGTATATAACAGAATTTAATTTATAATTTTGTTAGCATATGCCTATAGAGATTTAAAGAAAATATAGAATAATAAGCTTATATGTAAAAGGGATGTTCTAACCCATATATATATATATTTTTGTGACTGGTAAGGGGATCGTAACCCTTGGCTTGGTGTCGCCCACACCGCGCTCAGCCAGTGAGCACACCGGCCAGCCCTATACAGGATCCGAACCCGTGGCCTCGGCGCTCCCAGCACTGCTGTGCTCCCAGCGTGGTACCCTCCCCAGTGAGCCACAGGCCCGGCCCCATATTTTGATTTAATAAAATATGAACACACCCATTTAAGCTGTGTTCTGTTAGTTTGTTCATTTTATTAAGAAAAGGTAAAACATTTTCAAACTACTTGCAAGAATTATCTGTTAGTTTAATAGAGCAAGTAATTGAAGTTTTTCTTCTTAAAATTGTAACACCAACTACTTTGCCTTGTTATAGCATTTTCACTTATTTTATTGACTATTTTATAATGTTCTATCTCAAAATTAAATAAGTCTTATCTTTTGAGGTTGACATAATTTTTATAATATCCAGGGTATCAATGAGGTAGGAAAAATGGAATATTCTTATTTTTCAGGTGAACCTGTGTTTAGATATATAAATGGTGCAATTTAACTTATAGGTTACTGTTTCAAATATAGATTCTGTCTGGTTTTTTTCTTTCCCAAATCATCTCAATATTTCAACTTCTTCATTGGCTGTGTTTCTGGAGGACCTTGGCCCAAAATGTATAGAGAAATGTGACAGCTGCTTGAACTTTGTATATCCTTATGATTTCTTTCCATCTTTTGGGACTAGAATTCCATTTGAAATCCGAAGGGAGCTCTGGACCCTCTCTCAAGAAAAATGCACATATTTATAAACAAAACTTAGTACACAACTCCAGGCATATTATGAATTGTGCTTTAAGAAACTCTGTCCTATATGTAGGCACTATTCAGGTCAAACTGAGACTTCACATTTTCACATGACTACTTTGCATTCATTTGAAAAATATATTGATCATCAATTTTGTGCATGTTATAGAATTTAGGTATTAAGAAGAAGCCAGGAATTCTCAAGGAAACACAAATCTATACTTTCTGCTGCACAAATTTAGAGGAGGACAAATTGTGTGTGCCGGAATGGTCTCCAGTGTTCTTGGCTATGTTGGGTGGAATTAGGCTTAAGAAGGTTGGGAAGATAGGTAGAAGAAATGGGTCATGCTAGTCTGGCTATAAACATTTAGTGATGACCTCAAACCTTTGAATCCTTGTATCTTCGAAGGGAGATTTCTAGATCCTGTTAGAAAGGATATGTAGGCTAGAGCAGTGTTTTCCAAACTTGAGTAATGTAATGATTCCTTTTTTTTTTTTTTAAAAAAAAGGCCCATCAATGTTGACTTAAATTATTTTCCTTTAATGTTACTTAAATATGGAAAAGCATAAAACCTGGCCTGAATGCTTTCTGTTTATAACTCTTGCACAACTGTAAAACCCAAAACTGATTTAAAATTCTATACAAACAAAACAATAATGACATGTTGCTGCAGATAAACTGTCACTTGCAATGCAAATGTGGTACTGGCCATTATGGCATAGGGTGTCTTGAGTTCAACATGTCTGTGCTACCAGGACTCAAATGTACAGTTTATGCTTTTGTTATTTTTTTTGCTTTTTTAATCAGCTCACAAATTTTGAAATATTACCTCATGTCAACTTGATTATGAACATAAAATGGGCATAGTGTTCAGTTACAAGATGGTCATCCAGGTGACTCAGAATGTATTTGTATTAATTTCTTAAAGATTTTCTGTGGTTTTTCCAGCTTGTTGAGAAGGGTTGGGTCATTTATCTCATGAATGTCTTTCTTCTTCTATGCCTATTAAAAAAATTTTTTGGGAGCAAAACATGCTTGCAGCAGAAGTTTTAAAATAAGTCAACAATTATTTCTTTATCCTATTACATGAACTCTTTTAGGTTTGCTAGGTTTTAGATAGGTGGTCATCATCTACATGCAAACATGATTTTTACCAAATTAAATGACAAAATGACAAAAATGTACATTAGTTGTATAAGAAAAACAAACACTTCTTCTCTTACACAGTCAACACTCAACACACTTCTGTGACCAGAATGTGTGGGGATTTCTCCCCACTAACAGCCAGTTTTCCAGTGGACACCAACTAGTGTCCTATAACTTAATTCAATTCTGACACTGTCTATATGGCTGCCACAGGTTAAGGGTTCAGTTCACAGGACTGCCCCTCATTTCAGATGCCAGTTGCATTTATACTTCAGAAGTATAGGTTCTCACCTACATTTCTGACCAGCTGTCTATAAATCAGGTTTCCCAGAACCTTCTCCTTGGGTTTGATTAATTTGCTAGGATGGCTCACAGAATTCAGGGAAACAAATTTATTGGTTTATTATATTAATAAAGGATATAATAAAAGATACAGATGAACAGTCAGATGTAGAGATACATAGGGTGAGATCTATAAGGGTCCTAAGCACAGGAGCTTCTGCCTTCATTGGAGTTGGGGTGCATCACCTTCCTGGCACATGGACGTGTTGTCAGTCCTGAATCTCTCCCAACCCTGTAGTTCAGGGATTTTTATGGAGTCTTCATCATAAGCCACGATTGATTATTGACTCAATGACTCAATCTCTAGTACATCTCCCCTTCCCAGAAGGTGGGGATGGGGCTGAAACTCTCAAGCTTCTAATCATGGCTTGGACTTTCTGGTGACCTCTCCCCATTTAGGGGCCCATTAGAACAGAAGATGCTCCTGTAACCCAGGAAATGACAAGAGATTAGGGGCTCTGTGTCAAGACCAAATATTTGTGACATTTGTCAAAGACCAAATATCACAACAAAAGATGCACCTAAAAAAAGACCAAATATAGATGTTTTATTATATCACATTATCATAGTTGTCTGCTTTTGAGTAACAAATCACACCAAAATTTAGCAGCTTAGAATGATAAAGATTTATTATCTCACACAGTTTCTGTGGGTTAGAAATCCAGGAGTACCTTAGCTGAATGCTTCTAGCTCATAATCTCTTGTGAGGTTGCTGCCACGATGTCAGCTGGGACTGCAGCTTTCTGCAAACTTGATTGGGAGAAGCTCATTCATATGTCTGGCAAGTTAGTGCTGGCCTTTGGTAGGAGGCTATAGCTCCTCACCATGTGGACTTCTTTATATGGTGATTGAACGTCTTCACAACGTGGACCTCTTTGCTGGGTGATTGAGTGTCCTCACAACACGGCAGCTGGATTCTCCCCTCTGAGAGTGATCCAAGAGAGAGTATGACGGAGACTATGAAGTCTTTTATGACTTAGGACATTCCTTAATTTCTACAGTATCCTGGGCTGGGATGGATACTGGGGTATGATGGTGAGCAAAAGACATATAGACACACATTCCTGGCCTTGCAGTCCAGCCAGGTGAACACATACACATGTATCCCTATATGCTCAATGACAAAAAAAGAATATTTACAAAGGCAAAAAGTGCTGGGACAAAGACAAATGGGGTGCTGAGTTAGCATGTAATGGGGAGGACCCACTTAGATCAGGACACCAGGGAAGACCTCCAAGAAGTGACCTTCAAGCTGAGACCAGATGGATAAGGAAGATTCATCACAGAAGGGCTGGGAGAGGAGAGGGAAGAGCCTGTGCAAAGGCCCTGAGGAAGGAAAGTGCTTGACCTGCTGGAGGAACCCAGAGGAGGCCAGTCTATTGAAATGTAGTAGAAAAGATAGGATGGGAAGCACAGTTGGAGAGGTAAGTGGAACCGAATCATGCAGAGTTTGGTGAATCGTAAGGAGTTGGATTTTTAATATAAATGCAGTGGTACATTGGTATTTAGATGTAGTTGCATGTAACTGAAAAACCCCCAATAAGAGTGGTTTATACAAGATAAAAGTTTATCTCTTTTCTCTTATGAGAGGAATCTTATGGTAAGAAACCCAGGATGCTTTGGCACCCAGGTTCCTATTGATTCATGTATTTATTCAACTGTTTTTGGCTTCATTATTCTATTGCATGACTTCCACCCTGAAAGTGACATTGTGGCCTAGTATGGTTGCAAAGGCTTCAGTACTGGTTGAGTATCCCTTATCCGAAATGCTTAGGAACAGAAGTTTTTCATATTTTGGATTTTTTTCAGATTTTGGGATATTTACAGAAGACTTACTGGTTTAGCATCTGTAACCCAAAAACCCAAAATCTTTGAGTGCCATATTGACACGTAAAAAGCTTGGGATTTTGGAGCTTTTAGGATTTGGGATTTTTGAGTTAGAGATACATAACCTTGCTGTAGACCAGAAGAGAGCTGAGAGTGCTTAAACGGGGGACTTCTTTCAGCAGATTGGTTCCCTTCAGTAGCCTTCCCAGAAGTCCCCCTCAGCACTCCCACTTAGGGCCAACTGGCCAGACCTTAGTCACATGGCCACCTCCAGTTGTAGGGGGGAGTGTACATTTTATCTTGAATGAAAAGTACCAACAAAATGTCATGTCCCTGTAACTTAGTGGAAAGGGAAAATAGATGGAGGGTCAGGTGAGCAGCAGCCTGTGTCACAAATGGAAAGACACTGAGGGGTTTAAAGCCGGGGAGTGACAGGATGCTTTATAAAAGGAATACTCTGGCTCCTGGTGGAAAACGGCTTATTGGGGGAAATGGTGGAAACAGAGGCCAGAAAGTAGCCTGCTGTAGTAAGTAATTCAGGGCCTAAACAATGGGCCTGTGCTAAGTTGCAGACAGTGGAGATGGGGGGTGTGGGGTGGGGGCTGGATCTGGGATATATGTTTGAGTTAAAACCTACAGGTCTTAGGAAAGAGGAGTCAAGAATGAAATTCAGCTTTCCTGTCTGAGCAGCTCTGAGGCCGTTGCCTTTATAGAGATGAAGACGACCAGCAAGGGAGGGTGGAGGGACTGGCTTGGAAGGACAATGAGGAGGTTGATTTGGGGCATGTTAGGGTTGAGGGGTTAGGGTATGGGAGGTGTTGAGTAAGCAGTTGGATACATACTTCAGGAATTCAGAGGGGAGGTCAGAGCCTATCCATTGTGTTTGTAGTCATGGGGATGTCTAAAGTCACCTCGGGAGAGATATAGGGAGGGAAGGGAAGAGGGTCCATGACCTAGCCCCAAGGGACGCTAACATTTAGAGGTTGCATAGAGAAGATGTCAACAGAAGAAAGTGAGGAGTGGCCAAGCAAAACCAGCACGTGTGTGTGGCCATGGAAACCTGGACAGGCGGGGATTGCAGATGCAGTGAGAGTATGTCAGTTGTCCGCGGCTGCTGAGGGGCTAAGATGCGGTCAGAAAGGCTTCCATCAGATCTGGAAACCTGTAGGTCATTAGTGACCTTGATAGGAACATTTCAGTTGAGTGGTGAGGATAGAAGCCCATCTGAAATAAGTCAAAGTGTGATTGGGGACCCAACAGCACCCAACTGCTGTAAATAGGGTGCAAGCCTCTGAAAAACTGAGCATGCATCCTGGCGAAACTCCACTAGGTAATTGGAAGAGGCAGAATGGAGCCCATAAAATGGGTTTAAGAAGCATTCTGCTGGAATGCATTGGCAGAATAGTTTTTGGAGCAAAAGAATAGTTTGTCAAGTTATTGAACACTCAGCTTCAGAGTCAACAATTGTCAGGAGTGGGCATGGCTGTGGGGAAGCTGTTCCAGGAGAGTGCCCTGCCCTGTGGCTCACAAAAGCAATTGATTCAATCAGGGCCCAAAAGGAGAAAAACCTGTTTGACGTGGATGTGGACACAACACAGGTCTGACCATTTAGCTCCTTTCTCAAACCAGGAGATCATAACAAAAAAATTGCTGACCCCAAAAGCTACTGCAATATCATTTGTGTTGAAGAGTTTTTAAAGAATCTTGGACAAAGCTTTCTTGATGGTAACAAGCTGATCCTGCCTGGCAGATGTACACCTGCTTGAAACTTTTTTTCCTCCAGTGAAAAAGGTCCCCTGTGTTTTCTCCACATTTCTTCTATCCAACAGGAATGAGTAATATCCCTATGATCAAGAAAATCCCAGCACCTGGCAGCAAGAAGAGCTCCCACCCCTGATGCCAATGATGTGAAAACTGTCCACCAGATCTTTATATTGTAAAGCTGGTACTTATTTATATCTGTGAGCTGGCCTCTGTGGATTGCTGTGTCCCTTAAGTACTATAATCAGTGCCACACTGCAGTTGCCCAGGTCCTATGAATAGTTACTTCCTAAGTAGTTCTTTTTTTTTTTTTTTTTTTTTTTTTTTTTTTTGTCTTTTGTCTTTTTTCCGTGTCCGGCAACGGATCGCAACCCTCAGTGTTGCCCCCGTACCGGACCGGGGACCGGCAACGGGATTGCAAGCCTCAGTGTTGCTCCCGCGCCTCGCTCAGCCAGTGAGCGGGAGCCGGTCTGTATGTGGGATCCGAACCCTCGGACAGGAGCGCCCTCAGTGTTGCCCCCGTACCGGACCGGGGACCGGCAACGGGATTGCAAGCCTCAGTGTTGCTCCCGCGCCTCGCTCAGCCAGTGAGCGGGAGCCGGTCTGTATGTGGGATCCGAACCCTCGGACAGGAGCGCCCTCAGTGTTGCCCCCGTACCGGACCGGGGACCGGCAACGGGATTGCAAGCCTCAGTGTTGCTCCCGCGCCTCGCTCAGCCAGTGAGCGGGAGCCGGTCTGTATGTGGGATCCGAACCCTCGGACAGGAGCGCCTCCGCGCTTCCCAAGCGGCGCACTATCCAGTGCGCCACCGGGCCGGCCCACTTCCTAAGTAGTTCTTACATTTCAGGGGCACCTTCCCTACTCAGAATCTTAGTTTTCACATGAGTAATAGGGAAAGAGGGCAGGACAGATATTAAGTTAGACCCTTAATTGATGATTTATGTCCGGCTCCTACGAATAGTCAGTCCATCCTGCTGTAGAGGAGGGTGAGAATTTATGTACTCTTTTGAGTTTCCTTCTTTTTAGGGAGTGTGTAAAGTAAGGCAAATCATAACTAAAGCCATAATGTTTCATTATTTTAGTTATAATAAGTTTCCATTTATATCGTCAGAGCTAGGGCTCAGAACCTCCAAACCCACTGTACAGACTGGGTCACCAGACCCCTCACACACAGGTCCATGCTAGGTAATTAGGAAAGATTCCAGGAGCTGTTGGCAGATGGCATGAGCTCAGTCCTCAGCTTCCTCAGTGGCAGCAGCTTACAGGTCCAGTAGCTTACAGGTCCGGCAGTGGCAGTAGCCTTGCAAAGTGTCCCGGGGGCACTAGCAGCAGCAGCCTCCACCATGCCCCCCCATAGGGGTTTATCCTGGGGATGGGAGGCACCAAGGATCAGGGTCACTTGTCCTTATACTTAAGTCCATAACCCAGGACACCTGGGTGCACATGCGCAATTACACTAGACGATAACCAAGGAACACCTGAGCGCATGTGCCTATTTACATCAAATGCTCAGCAAGATTCTGAATATCTGAGGGGCCCTGACCACTTTTCCTATATTTTCCCAACAGAGTGAAATGGGATTACTTGGAATAGGTCAAGGAGCAGGATTGCGCATATCCGTTAATGTAGTGGTCTTTAAGGTTTAAGGTGTGATCCTTAGGTCAGCAACATTATCAACATCACCTGGGAATTTGCTAGAAACGCATTTTTTTTTTTTAAAACTCTAAACCAGACTTACTGTTTCCAAACTGAGGGGTGGTTCCCAGCAATCTGTGTTTTAACAAGTCTTCCAGGCATTCTGTTGCAAGCTAAAGATTGAGAAGCATTGCCTTAACCAGGAAGGAGAGAGATTCAGGGCCTTTTCAGAATAGGAAACACTGATACAAAAACTGGGGATAGAACTGGGCTGAGGGTTGACTATGTTGCCTTATCAGTACTAATCCCCAGGCTCTGGTCCCCTTCTCTGGAGATGTCCCTGTTCTACCCATGTACTTACTGCAAAGGACAGAAGGGAAAGGGAGAGAGTAATGTTGGGAACCTGAATGGGAGTGGAGAAAATGGAGATAGCTTGAGTAAGACGAGTTAGGTTATAAAGGGAACAGAAAAATGACAAGGTTGTAGAGTGTGAAAGTATGCACTAGAGATATTTCCAGAAGATGATCCACCTTCCTATATCAACGACTTTGATGTCTCTTCAGAAACTGTTTTAATTTTTATGATTTTTAAAAATCTTTTCACTACTTTGGTTTCTTTTTTGATACTCAAAAAATGGTTAAGTCATTATGTTCAACAAAAATGTTCTCGAACATGTTAATATTTAATTCAATGACATCTGTAGCACATTTTTAGTTTTCTTTATTTGTAGTTAAGAACATTCTTGTTTGGCTATTTAAACTTTTAGGAGCTGGTCTTTCTACATCCTCTTAGTGGGAAATGGGGAATTCCTTCATATCTCTAACATCTGGCTCATCCCTGGAAAGAAGGATTCTTTTCCTTCTCCTCATTATAATGGATGATAATTACATGCTTGTCGTATTTCCATGGGCGTGACCAGATTTGAGCCCCACTCCAATTATAATTATGCAGAGACATATAACAAACGGTGCTGCTGATTAGGAGTGGGAGGGGCAGGGAGGAAGAAAGAATGGATTTCAAAGTGTATAGGTAGTGAAATCAGATCTTTAAAGATCTCAATAACTTGTCAAAGAAAAAAAATAAGTTGGTAAATATAAATTTAAAAATTAGAAAGTAAACATTGATTTTATACCCAGAAATCCAATCCTTAGCTACTAAGTGTGTATGTATAATTGAAAAACATGTATGAGTAAACTTCTTTTACTGTTAAAATGACACATTACACATACATTTCCACATCTTAGTATGAGTAATGTTGTTGGACTATCACTTTGCTGCCTTTGATTTGTTGAATGTAACTTACATGTTAAGTGCACGTGCATCATTTCCATGTGCAACAGAGATGATTTAATTTCATTTTTGATCTTTTCCCTATTAAATATTTTATCCCAGGATAAAATTAAGAAATTAGGGTAGATGTGCCAAATTTAGCAACTAAAAATACAGGATGCCTAGTTAAATTTGATTTCAGATAAACAATTTTTTTTTTCAGTGCAAATATATCCCATGCAGTATTTGGGGCATACTTATTGAAAGAAAGGCAGCGAGACCCGGTCTGACTGTTCACCAGAGAAGTCCCGTTTATTTAAAGACTGCGCGTCTATTTATAGAGAGCCTCGTTCGGGGACTGGGTAGGAAGTGGACCGGGCAGTAGCTGATTGGACGGGGGTGTGTGTCTTGATTTGTGACAGGTTGGATTCTGGCGCTGGCGGGATCTTTTGGCACTGGCGGGATCGCTTACAGCAGAGAAGAACCCGGAAGGGTGCCATATTGCTGGGGAGTGTCTCCTGTCGGGTGCCCATGGGATCCCCACATCCCTCCCTTTTTCCTCTATTGCAGGGACAGGGTCGTCGAAGTCATTGAGCTACTTCCTGCTGGAGAGGGGCATTGTGGGGAGGAGGAATTAAGTGGGGATAGGAGGCCCTTTATTAGGCCCCAAAGGAGCAGGGGAGAGCATCCATGCGTCTGCAGCCAAGGCACCCAGGAACAGAGACCATCGGTGGTGTAGATCCTTCTCCTAACAGCGCGTCAACTGTTCCGTTGAAGAGCAGGAGAGGGTCCTCTGTGGCCAGTAGCTGGTAGTTTCTAAGCCAAAGCTGGTTAGAAGCTTGGTTAGAGATTTTTAGTGCAATTTTGGCAGCGGTGGGAGTGCATAGAATGATTGGGTATGGGCCCTCCCATTTGGGGGCTAGAGGATCCCGTGGTTCAGGGGAGGTAAACTAAATCCCCTGGATGTAAGGATGTTTTGTGAGGAAGTTGGGTCAGGGAGTAGCCAGTCTTGGTACTTCTAAAGCTCAGCGCGAAGATGGGAAAGTAGGGGTATGGCTAAATTGGAGGGTATGGACCCCTGGCTGGGGGTAATTCCCAGAGGTAGTGGAGGTCTACCATACATAACTTCAAAAGCAGAAAGGTTTGTGGGCTTTCTTGGAAGAGCTCTGAGTCTGAATAGGGCTAAGGGTAAGAGGCGAATCCAATCGAGGTGGAGTTCCAGAGAAAGTTTAGTAAGAGTGTAAAGTGGTGAGATTATTTAGGAGGCATTGTAGGAGGAAGTTCCCATTAGAGGAGAGGAACCATTAGAGGAGAGGAACCAGAGGAGAATCAGAGGTGAGTCCTTCGGCTGGAGGAGAAAGGCGAGACCCAGAGGGTGTCCCCAATGAGCTGCACCAGTCTCCGGAGGTTCGTGAATGAACCGGGAGAGAAGGAAGGTGTGGGTCGTCACCCAGACCTTACCTTCTCGGGCAACGGCCCGGAGCCGAAGGAACCTAGCGCTAGGTTTTGTCGGCGGGGGTCCTGGGCCCGGAAGAAGGAAGTACAAGAGCGGTAGGCAGGAAGAAGGGAGAGCGGAAGAGAAAGAAAGTAGGATGGGAACTTAACCTCCAGGTGTTTAGGAGGCATTTACCTTCTCTTCTGCCTCAAGAGACATCTGGAAATACTTGGTAATGCTATCCAAGGCGCCCGGAATATCTGAGTTCTTGATAAATTCAAGTTGTAGTAACCAGCCAAGCACCTTTCACAGTTGTGACCTGTGGTATAGTCCTGGCAGCTCAAGCACTCCCTTGTCACTGAGTCACAGTCATCAGCATGGCCATTGCACTGGCAGGGCTGGCAACTCGGAAAGCCCCAGTACCCAGGTAAACACCAGTCACACTGCCGAGCATACACCCCCTGGAAACAGTGACACTGGCCAGTGATAGGATTGCAGAAGGCATTGACAGCTCCTTGCAGATTGCACTCACAAGGTTTGCATCCACCGGGGCCAAAGCCGAAGGTTCCAGGTGCACACCTGGTGCAGGTTCTTCCAATCACGTTCGGCCGGCACTGGCACTGGCCTCCGTTGGGGTCACACACAGAACTTAATGAAACCTGAGGGTCACATTCACAAGCCAGGCCTGTCTGGTGTAACAGGGCAGAAATACTAAAGATTATATTTCTGCAAACATCTGTCATTGGCGTTTTCACAACGCTTCTGCTGTTCTCCAGACATCGGTATCTCTGAAAGGTTTCCCAGGCACTGTTGGTGACCACCCCATCTCCTGAGCCTCCCACGGTGAAGATGTCCAGTGATTTACAGTACGGCATGAGAACGAGCGAGTCAATGAGCATGTAGGGGTTTTCCACATCACTATCAGAGGAGGTGTACTGGGGCAGCTCTAACCTCACCGTGTAGTTCATGCCCTTCTCAAAGCACACCGGGCGAGAAAGTACAACATACCTTGAGCCTGGTGATAAGGACACCACCTGGTTGTCATCATTGGGAACAATATTACCACATTGGCTGCTGGTTGGAATCTTTCCAGGTCGCTGCACCATGACAACGGCTTTTTCCCAGTGGTCAGGTAGCTGTGGCTCATAGCAAATTAGAATGTCATACTCCATGGAATATGGTATGTTGTCAATGTTCTGCAGGTGGGGCCGTACCTGGTGGATACCCCAAGGCAGCTTAGCCCGGTTGCAATCCTCCAGGAAGCTGGGGATGTTGCTGTCTGTAGGCTGGAAGCTGATAAGGTCCGAATGACCCTCCTCCTCCATGAGGAGAAGCCCTTCCACATCATCTCGGGACACCTGATTCAGCTCATCATGCAGGGAGCCTGCATGGCTGGGGCTGGAAGGGGGGATCTCAGAGCCAGGCATGTCACCACTGGGCGTGAGGGAGATATGGCAGTTCCAGCCTGTCTCCAGGCCCATCTTTTCTGCAAACACCTTGCTTTTGAGCTCATCCTCCAAAGAGAAGTAGACAAAGCGGATGCAGGCATTGACCAGCCCATCAATAAGGCGTACAGTGTCCAGCCGGGCCTGGTACTGGGAGGACACCATGCCCATGAAGATCTGGCCACTTAGGGCCTGCATGCAGTCTCCCTTCTCCAGCACCTCCCCGATCCCTTTGTCAGAGCTCCAGCTGTTGCGGCTGGTGTTCTGCTTAATGGAGACAGTGCTGGGAAGCTCGCACATGGTGAACATGCTGCTCTGGCCGGGCACCTGCACAAGCTCGATGCACTTGCCATTGAGCTGAGAGGACAGGGCGCAGTTCATGGGCTTGTAGGTGAAGGCGGAGCAATAACCCGACAGGCAGGCTTGCTGGTAGAAATCCAGCACTTTCTTTCCGTCGGAACCAGAAAGAGGGCAGATGTCAGCTCCATCCCAGAAGTCTGTGCAGGCCTCCAAGACCACGTCGGCTGTGCCATGGGACAGCATCTGCTCTGTGCTGGTCGTGGTGTCCTTGATGAATAGGCTGATCATGTGGCTGAGGGGAGGGCATCGCTTGGTGACGCAGGAGAGATGCCCTAGTGAGGTCTCCTTCACTGTCTCAGCGCTGGGGAGGCGGTACAGCGCAAGGTGGTTCTCTTGTTTGAAGAGATCCTTGGTGCCAGGAGTGAAGCTGATGAGGCGGGCGAGTTCACAGAGGCCCCAGGGCACGTGCACCGGCAGCACGGCGCTGTGGCTCTCCTGCAGGGCGATGTTGCACAGGTGGTCTGAGAACCGGCATAGGCACTTGGTGACGCTGGCATTGCACAGGTTCAGCAGCACGTTGAGGCCTAGGGGCTTGAGGGAGGTGAGGTGCAGCTGCCAGTTGGAGTCATCGAACTGGATGCAGGAGGGATTCTGCTGGTCCTGGGACAGGCTCAGCATCTCCAAGTGGTAGTCACACACAAAGTCCTCCGCTTCATAGGGTTCGCCCTCCATCCCTGGCTGTGTCTTGCTGGGCTCATCTTCACCACCTTCAGTGTCCCTGCTGAAGCTCATGTTGGAGCCAGACGGGTGCTTGCTGTGGCCATGCACTTTGTGGTGAGAGTAAGGCTCAGGGGCCTTGGGGCCATCACCAGGCCAGTCACTACGCTCCTGCTCGTTGGAAATGTGCGGGGGGTTGTTCAGGGAGCCAGCCAGGAGGGCATCTCGTTCATGGGGCTCAGCATGGCAGAAGGAACGAGTGGATAGGTCACCTGTGAGGTCCTCATGGCTGCTGTGAGGGGGCTCCACCTTCCCACTGAAGAACAGCACAGTCTCTGGGCTGGGATTTGGCCATGAAAGGATCCCCTGTTTGTCTATGCAGCATAGGACCGTGACAGAGCCTAAACTGTGCAGCAGGCTGGAACTATGGCTCAGCGTTGGTGACGTCCCCTTGATCACCCTCAGGAAGTGGCCCCAAATACAGCGTAGCATTTCCTGAGAGGAGACAGCTTCTGTGTAGCTGCTGAGAGTATCCTCTGAGAACTTGGCCAGCAGGGAGCTGGGCGAGGCCTTGCTCATCTGGGCCAGGACACGGGCTTCTCCACAGGCAGTTGCCAGCACCCAGAGGACTGGAAAGAGCAGGGGGAGGATGGGCAGGACACCGTTCACCTGCAGCTGGAGGAGCGTGTACTGCCAGAAAGTGACCCCAGGGGCATTGAACATGAAGCGCAGGGCATTGGTGATGAGGAAGCTGGCCAGGACAATGGGTACTGCGTAGTGCAGCTTCACGGACTGCACTGTGAACCTCTCATTGTCCAGAGCGGTAACTGGGCGGGACAGGGCCATGTCCAGGCACCATCTGATGTTGTCAATGACAGGGGTCTCAAGGACACGGAAGAGCCGGTGCTGCTGGGGGTTCTGTGGCCCTTTCTTCACCTCTCCCCGGGGCGAGGGGGGTGGAGAGAAAGGGGGGAACAGGTCTTCCGGCTCCAAGACAATGTGCTCATCATCCTTGATCCCCCTCAAAGAGGTGAACGATTCCTGGCCAGGCCTCAGAGCTATGATGTCTCCTTCTACCAACAGGCTAACTGGCAGGTTGCCCAGGTGTCCGTCTCTGTAGGCCCAGTGCAGAGACCAGGATGGCGCAAAGGGCATGTGGAGGTCTGGATACAGGGCATTCGGCCACTTGATCTCCTTGCCATCCCTGAGGACATCTTGGATTTGGTCAATGATCCCTTGCAGCCTCCGCTCCACCTCCGGACACTTCACATTTTCAATGAGATGGCTGTCAGGATTGAGGGTCTCATGATAAGGATCTTGGGAATTGCATATGAAGCACCTTTTGTCCTCCTGCAGATGGCTGACGATACAGTAGGGCTCGGGCTTGTGCAGTCCGCACGTCGAGGTCACCGAGAGCTTCTGTGCCCGGCCGATGAGAAGGTCGCCTGTGGCGGGGTAGCAGCTGCTTTCAGCGCAGCCGTAGCTGAACTCGGGTTCTTGGGCACGCACTTGGGCTCCGCACAGGGCTAAGAAACTGAAAGCGAACACCTGGAGCAGCCACATGTCCGGTCCTTGCAGCCGTGGGGACGGCAGAGGAAGGGAGAACACGCCGCCCGAGCTGCCTGCCCTCTCTTCCCGTCTTCTTTTCAAGGGAGGCGCCTCTGCTCATGCGCACAGGCGGAGCAGGGGCTGAGGGGGCGGGCGGCAGGAGGCCACAGCCTGGTGGGGAGGGGGCGAGGCCCAGGGCCCACCCCTGGGGCGCCTCTTTTGTGTCTCCCGTTCCCAGCGTGCGGCTGGGCTCCGCGCCTGGGTGCGAGTCCCGAGCACGGCGCGGAGGGGCCGTCTGGGCACGGGGGGCTTACCTACAGATGAGCCGGTGGTGAGTGAAAGGGAGTCAGCGCCGGAGAAAATGGACGAGGGCGGACGAGGGCGGACCGTCAGTCCGGGGAGACGGAGAGGAGTCCGAGGAAGGAGTACCCCGAAATAAGAGAGGGGCGAACTCCTCCCGGGTTTCTGCACCAAAATGAAAGAAAGGCAGCGAGACCCGGTCTGACGGTTGACCAGAGAAGTCCCATTTATTTAAAGACTGCGCGTCTAGAGAACCGCGTTCTGGGACTGGGTAGGAAGTGGACGGGGCGGTAGCTGATTGGACGGGATTGGATGGGGGAAGTTCAGCTCATACCACACCCTTCCGGGGTGTGTCTCGATTTGTGACAGGTTGGATTCTTGTGCCAGCGGGATCTTTTGGCGCTGGCGGGATCGCTTACAGCTGAGAAGAACCCGGAAGGGCGCCATATTGCTAGGGAGTGTCTCCTGTAGGGTGCCCATGGGATCCCCACACTTATACTAAATATTTGTTAGTTGTTTCTGAGATTTAAGTTTATCAGTCATCCTGTATTTTATCTGACAACCCCAAATTGGTAGAAACTTTAAAATTACTACATCTAAGCAAAACAGTCTTTCAAAATTGCCCCAGCTATTAACTAAACTTTTTTTGAAATATTTATGGCTGTGGGGTATGTGCAGCTTTAGACACCCTGAAGGAAATGCTACCCTTTTACCCATACTCAAGAAATCACATTGGAATGCAGTGAATTAAAGTGACAGATTTATAGGAATAATCTTGAAGACATTCTGCATTTTTTTACAATATAATTTTTGAAGAGGTAATACATGCATGCCTCTCTCTCTCTCTCTCTCTCTCTCTCTCTCTCTCTTAGGTTTTCTAAGCTTAAGCGACCCATTGGTATATTTTTTAAAATTGTGGTAAAATATACATGACATAAAATTTACCATCTTAACTTTTTTGAAGTGTACAGTTCACTGGCATTAAGTACATTCACATTGTCCTGCAACCACCTATATCTCCAGAACTCTTCATCTTGCAAAACTGTAACTCTACCCATTATGTAGTAACTTCCTCACCCCTCAGCTTCGGGAAACCCCATCTACTTTCTGTCTCAGTAAGTTTGATTACTCCAGGTACCTTGTGTAAGTGGAGTGATGTAATGTTTGTCTTTTTCTGACTGGCTTATTTCACTTGGCATAATGTCTTCAAGGTTCATCCACATTATAGTACATGTCAGAATGTCTTTTCTTTTTAAGGCTAAATAATATGCTGTGTGTGTGTGTGTGGTGTGTATATACCACATTTTATTTATCTATTGATGGACACTTGGATTGCCTCTTCATTTAGACTATTGTGAATAATGATGCATGCACAGGGGTGTAGAAATATGTCTGCGATCTTACTCTCAGTTCTCTAGGGTACATACCTAGAAGTGGAATTGCTGACTCATCTGGTGATTCTATGTTTAATTTTTTGAGGAATCTTCATATTATTTTCTGTAGCAGCTACACCATTTTAATTCTTACCCTCAAATACACACCGATTTTAATTTCTCCACATGCTCACTGATGCTTGTTACTTTCCACTGATGCTTGTTACTTTCTATTTTGTTTTTGTTTTCGTTTTTGTTGTTTTATAGTAGCCATCCTAATGGGGTGTTAAGTGGACACCTCTTATTTAAAAAAATATAATCACTAAAAAATATGGTGCTTCAGTATTGGTAACATTATTTGGCCCAAGTGCATGAGTGTGTTGATACACGGTAGTTGAGAACGGCGGTTCTATTCTGTGATACTGGGTTGGCAGGGGAAATTATACTGGGATTAGAATGGAGAACCTTGATGACTTTTCCACAGTATCCCAAGATACTCTTTATAGAATGGCTTCTTTGTTTTATTTTTCAAGAATTTCCAGAATGTCATCTGTGTTTATATTAAAACAAATACTGTAGACACAGTCCATGCTCAAGTAGAAGGGAGTGTGTTTTGTCTGAGATATGCCCTTCTCAACATGATGACATGATGGCCTTGAGAACAGGATTCCCATCTCAAAGGATTTGCTCAACTTAGGTTTCCTGAGCATCTGCTACCTGCTAGGCACCATGTTTTATGCCGAGGACACAAAGAAGGATCTGCACATTTTGATTTTGTTCAGTGCTCCGTAGGTACAGTGATGAGCATGTTTTAGGTTCTCAGGAAATGCCTTTTGAGTAGATTGCATTTTGGTATTTTTGTCGTTTTGTTCTGTCTCCAGTAGTTCAAAAAAATGAGAGAAGGCAGTATTATTTCTTTTGCTTTCTTTAGTGAATATACTTTTAAAAATTATTTTTTGCAGTGTTTTATGCCCTCCAGCAGTCCTCAAGGAGGTAGCGTTCTTCTCAGTTTATTGATGAGAAGACAGAGGCTAGGCATTGTTAAGACATGAGAAGACAGAGGCTAGACATCATCTGAGCGTTTGGTGTGGCTTGAGAGCAACTGAATCATTGCAGGAAAACTCGCCTTTTCCACCAAGATGTGATGATCATTCTGGATAGGAAGCTCTTCCGGTGTTCCTGTTTTATAACATGATCCCATAAAATTTTATCATTGATTCTATGGTTGTCACAAGGCTTATTCTCTTTTAAGTGAATTGCATACTGGATAGAAAAGTAATTTAAATCCCTTGTATTTTACTCTGTTTACATTCTTGTTAATCAACATTGGGCTTCTGTGGACTTGAAAATAATTCTTTTTTTTTTGCGGCTGGCCAGTTCGGGGATTTGAACCGTTGACCTTGGTGTTATCAACACCACGGTCTACCAAGGGAGCTAGTCGGCCAGCCCTGAAAATATTTCAACTACATTTCAAAAATAATTATTACTTTGTGATTAAACTGAGCATTATCATGTTCACATGAAGCAAATATCTATGCATCACCTTTTGAAAATAATGTATAGGTCCCTTTTTCAAGACAGGTTGTTAGAATTTTAAGTTTTATGCTTTTAAATGGATCTGGGGTCAATTCTGTTTTAGATTTTAGTTCTTTCTTAGCTCAAAAGCATTCTGCTAACCATTTAGGCCTGCAGCAGTTTCTTTTCAGCTAATTTATTCTGGTTTCTCTCTGTGCTTTGAGATTTTAAATGGCTAACTTTGCATGAAACATGCTTACACAAGAACCATCTGGTGTATCAAGGTGACCCATTCTCAACTCACTTGATTAAATGTTTCTTTCTGGAATGTTCTCTGCTATCTTTATACACACGTGGATACCTTTATCTAGTGTAATATTTTGTGTCTTGGATTTAAGACCAGGTCATTGCTTCTCAGTTTTTGGCTCCTTGTTTCACAGAATGTGATAACTGTCATTTCATGCACAATTATAAAATCATGCTGTAATAAAGCCTCCTTTATACTTTGTCATAACTTGACAGTGTTAGTACAAAAAAGTTGACAGTAAGATGTTCTCCTTTATTAGTCTGAAACATCTAGGTTAGAGCTTCTTGGCAGTGCTGGATCAGATTTTAGGCCGAGTTAGTGTCAGGGTTTATGCTGTCCCACGTGTCCTGGTTCTGCCTTCCTCCCTGACAGTGCCTGCGGGGAGCTGCGTGGGTGGCAAGCATTAGACTGCACTTACATTCCCAGTAAGGCTGTTTGTTTTGCCTTGTGAGACAGGCAGAGCACAGTAAGAGGAAGTGCCGGACATTAGAAGGCAGATGACCAGAGATGCATTTGATTTTGAGCAAGGCTCACTTTATTTCCTTATTTTAAATAGCAGGATCTGCTGCGTTCTCACTACCTTTTATTGCTGCAAGGATAAATAAGATATGATTTGCAATGGCTTATTGTAAATTCAAAAGCCCTATACAAAAATAATCTTGTATGTATTAATTTGAAGAAATGGGTTAATGTGCTACCTACCAAAGATGGAAGAATTAAAAAATAATTTACTTTAAATGGTATCCTAAAAATTTCAGAGTGTTTTTACATATAGGTCTCATTTGAGCATTTTAATACCATTGTGAAGTAGGAAGAAATGCTCTTATCAGAACTGTTCTGTGATTAGAGTAACTGAGGGTTTTGGTGCCCTGACTGAAGTCCCTGGGTTGAGACCCTGGGGCTTTTTTCCAGGCCTGGACCACTGTCACTACCTGTGCTTTTCCTTCATGCTCCTAAATAGGTGTAAGAAAGTCATGGCCTTGGGCACAGCTGACCCACCATGTTTTCATGTCATCCCCTTTCAGCTGAGCCTTGTAACACAGGTAAAGGTAGCATTTCTTGGGTTGAAGCAAGAGACAAGGGGCTTAGGAGCTTTTCTTTCAGGCAATAGCTTCAAACCAGGAGCCATCTCAGTGGAATGTCTCTCTGCCCTGTCCCTATGACCGTTCTATGAAAATCAGCCCTTTCCCCATATGATGCTTGTACTAGCTTCTTGAATCAGAATTTAAACTTCCTGGTGGCCAAAATATATACATGGGAAGGACTTAATAGCAGCAATCTGATGGGAGGAATGTGTGCTGTTTGCATAGCAAGCACATTATTTTTATGTGGATTGCTATTTTTGGAGGCGTGACTTGGTGGGAGGACATCATGAAAGAGGAAGGGGACAAGAATACTTGATATTACCGTAGACTCTCACATTGTTTGACTTGATTTGTTTCCCCAAGTAGATTGTTCTTCAGGACTTTCAAAAGACTTTGCGCAAGGTTTATTTGTATAGCTCACGAGGTTTTACACAGGTGTTCTGTAAATATTCAGATGATGAATAAAACATAGAGGAAAGTCCTGGAATGGTTTAATAGTTTGTCTTAAAGGTCAGTTTAGTAGTGGACTGTACTCTAAATTCATTAATCCATTCAGTGAATATCTTTTGAGCACCATATAGATTCTAGACATGGCCCTGGAGACTCAGGATAATGTGGTGAATAAAACAAGTTCTTATTCTCTTGGAGCTTGCATTTCTGTTTCAATTTATAAAACACAGATATAAACATTTACTAGGAATTAATTGGTAAAGATGTTTGTTCTAGGTAAAACTTGCTTGAGGAAACTGTCAGTACATTTTATATTTTTTATTTACTTATTTAGACTGGCTGGTACAGGGATTGAACCCTGGACTTTGGTTCAATCATGCTCTAACCAACTGAGCTAACCAGCCAGCTTATATACTTATTTTAATGAATGCTTCACAGTACATCTTATGAATTGATTGACTATAATCAATGTACATACAAATATATATGCACGTATTTACCAGTAAGTTAGATCATTAGGATTTGGTTCTAGGGATCATGCAGCTTCTATTTTTAAAAATTTTTTCATTTTGTGGCAGAAAGATTGGTAAAGAATTAGTTGCATTCTTTTATAATTTTCATGTTATGCATTTGCCTTTTTTTTATCTTTTAGTGCGTAATAAAAATATTTATCAGGTATGAATTAAGCACACACTAATACTTCGGATCACAATATATTAGTGGGACAATTGAGAATACTTTTGCATCTTCTTCTCATTGCAGGGCAATCACACAATTAAAATTGGCTAGACATAGCATTTTCCTAATCCTTTACTTTCTTTATTTTTCTCAAAATAAACTCAAAAGGCCAATCATAGTCATAGGTAAAAAGTGTGCACAAAATTTTCATAATTTGCTTATGATTTGTATTCTTTATGGTATATTCTAACTGATTTCATCCAAACATGTCACTGGGTTGATTTAAGATAGTTTCTTCAGCCTTGGTTCCTATTCTTGACAGGCTGGTGGTATAACAGCTTAGAGCTCAGACTGGGGACCAGATGATCTGGTTCACATCCCAGTCGGGCTTTGTTTGGGCCATACAAATTCTCACTGGTGTTAGAGTCAGCTCAAAAATTGAACTTAGCAGAAGTAATAATGCTTTTGTAACTCACCTGAGCCAGATGGAAGATGAAGGTGCTGAGGGACTCCCAGTGGGTGGCAGAGCATCGTTCCTATTGACGTTGTTTTGAGATGCTTTTTCTTGCAGCTACACCTGGAAACAGAATGCTTACCATTCATTTGGGAAATGGCTGCTTAAGTCTTTTAGGTCTGCAAGGTTGTACACAGGGAGCAGGCCATTACTGAGCCGAGAGTTTAAAACCCAAAGTTTAGAGACAAAAGGAAAAGATAAAATAGGATAAAAGGTAGTTGAAATCTCCTTGGAGTAGACTGATCTCCGTAAACAAAGGTGCAGAATAGACAGGTGAGAAATATGACATTTTTATAGGCTAAGAAAAAAGAAACTAGAAGAACAAATGATTAGGTCCTTATAATCTGTACCTCTGGGTGTGATGCCTTCTCTAGATTAAGAAAGACTCCCTGCAAAACATTATCTTGGTAGAGGGTACAAGGAATGCCTAGAAATTACAGCAGTTTTATTTCTGGCCCTCATTCTTTTACTTTCTAAGAAACAAGTTTTTCATTTTATGACTAAGGATTTAGAAGTATAGATATACTATTTTCAGTAATATTTTCTTATACATTTATATGTTATTTTTACAGGTATATATGAAACTCCAACTTAGACACTGTTTACAATTCTATTATTGACATTCTTCCAGAAACAAACACCTTGCCTCTCCCTTCCACAATCTAAACCCATTATTTTTTGCTCCATGTTCTATCTTCCACATTGCCACCAGAGTTATCTTTCTGGTCATTTCACTTTCCTGCTCAGAAAGCTTTCTTGGTTGTTCCCTATATTTTTCAGAATTAAGACTGAACTCCTTGATATACTTTCCAAGTTGATTGGTTATGAGTTATGTGTTGTGTGTTGAGGTGTGTGTGTGTGTGTGTGTTTAAAATTAACTCTGAGGTGTTTGCTTCATTTCTGTCAAGATTTTAGGCAAGACCACCTCTTGATTCTTGAGAGAAACCTTATATACTCATACCGTTCAGCTCATACCATTTTATTGGCCCAAATGCTGTCTAGGAGAATCTTACTTTTGCTTTAGGGCTTAGCTTAAATGCCACCTCTCCTGTGAAGACTTTCAGATTCTACTCCAGGGTGAGGATTATTAATATATTTCCCTATTCCATGGCATTTCCACCATAATCTTCAGAGGAACCCAATGGAATTCAGAGTTGCTACAATGTATTATCCCACTAGACATGCAAAGAAACTAGAACATTTGACCTATATTCAGGAAAAAAATTCCAGGCAGAAGGGAAATGACACCAGGGGCAACTTGGATCCGTAGGAAAGAATGAAGAGCATTAGAAATGGTAAATCTGTGGATAAATACAAATATGACTGTTACAACAGTAATCATATCTTGACAGATGTTTTAGTTAGCTGTAAGCATGTCAGTTTCATTCACCTCACTGAAGGGAGAGATGCTGCTTTCTGATGCTACTTTGTATCCCTCGTACCTAGAACACGTAGATTTTTGCAGTGTATGAATGTTGACACTTTCTATCCCGGGTACCTAGAACACGTAGATTTTGCAGTGTATGAATGTTTGACATATTCATACAGACGTATGTATATTCAAGAAATGTTTTAGTGCCTGTATGTGGTAGGAGCTCCAGTGGATAGGAAGGTGAATAAAAGAGGATTCCTCAAATTAAGCTCAAAGTTTAATATATAAACAACTGTTGTCTAATCAGAAAAATAGGTGCCACAGAAGAGGCATAATCCAAGAGTCCAGGAATTTCAGAAAAAGAAATATACATATGTACCTGCCTACCTGTCTACTTGCCTACCTACTTTTATTTTTTCTCTATTTACTTTTCTTTTTTTTTTCCTTTTTGTCATTTTTCGTGACCAGTAACGGGATAGCAACCCGCGGTGTCGCGCCCGTACTGTGACCGGCAACGGGATCTCAACCCTCGGTGTCACGCCCGCACTGTGCTCAACCAGTGAGCGGACCGGTCTCTATATGGGATCCGAACCCTCGGTGGGAGCGCCGCCGCGCTCCCAAGCGCCGCACTCTATCGAGTGCACCACTGGGCTGGCCCTCTATTTACTTTTCTATCTAGATAACAAAAGTAATCCCCAATATTAGTAACTTTAAAGAAAAGGCAGATTACTGATTAAATTCATAAAGTAGGAACAAATTCTGAAAATTTATTAGAGAGAAAATTTGGGGATTCTTTCTCTTATTTGTTGTAAAGTCCCCTGGAAACAGAAGGTGCCCATTATTGGTTTCATTGGAATCTCTTGCCCCTTTAAAAATCTTTCTAGCTCTTAATTTGACTTTGTATGTAAAGAATTCACCCAATTGTCTTTTTCTGCTCTCATCTTTCCCCCCATTGATTTTATACTTACAACAGCATAACGTAAAGCAAGGGGCAGCCTTTTCCCAATTCTCTTTAATGATTATCATGTCTTTATAAATTTACGATAAACTAAGGATAAACTTTTTAATTAAAAATATTTAAACCTGTTTACATGTATAATCTTCATGGTGTTTTAGAAAAGCTATCTTCTAACTGCCAACTACTTCTAGTGTAGCCAGAGGAGTGAGGCGGTTACACAAATTATCCTGCATTGATAAAAACAATAAAATAATTCAAATAAGAAACTGAAACTGTTTAAATATACTAGAATGTGTCAGAACAGACAGAAACTGGAGGAGAATTTAACTAAAAAAAAAAACTGTGACTGAAGGGGATCAGAATTATGAGATTGTGGCTTTTTGGTCCAATAGCAACTTTTCCCTGCCATAATTGTGGTGGCAAAAGTGCATGCAGCCTTGCTGGCTAAAGGTGCCAGAGATCAGAGGTCAGGGCTGGAAAAGCACCTAGAAATTTAAAAGGGAACTCTTGGGAAGTGACAGAACCATAGAAGGTATGTAGCTAAGGTACACACATGTGTGTGAGAGACCCGAGGAGACTTGGCCAAAAAGACCCTCCCATTACCCCCTGCCAACAAACAAACAAACAAACAAACAAACAAGCAAACAAACAAAACCAAACCAGCCCAGGTAGAGACTGGAGAGATAATCACTTTTCTCTTAAACAATAGAGCTACTAGTTGCCATATCTGTGATCTTGCTGCTTGTTTTAACTGAGTATATTCCCCAACAGTGTTAAAACTTATGGGCTTGAAATGTCAAAGAATGGGGACCAAAGCCAGCATAACAGCTGGAAAATAAGGGCAGATATCTTAAAAGCAAGAAAATTACAGAGAAGTTGAGCCCCATCTTTGTTCAAATCTTTAGTTTATTGAAAAATTAGAAAATACAGATGAGATCTCCAGTAGCCAATCTAAAAATATCATCAGTGGTAAGCCACAAGAATACAGCAAGGCATCAGCAGCTGCATACTGTGTGGGTAACAAAGTTCGCAGTTGGAATGCAGACAAGTTAACTGCCTACTAGAAAGACAAATAATCCTGAAGAATACAACAGAATACAGATTTGCTGTTATGTTATCCTACTAGATGTGCAAAGAAACAAGAACATTTTATCTACACTCAGAAAAAAAATTTCAGGTAGAGGGATGCAACTTGGATCCATAGGAAAGAATGAAGAGCGCCAGAGATGGTAGATATGTGGGTACACACAATAGACCACAACTGTTTGAAGTAAAATTTTAACTCTGTATTATAACTTTGATTTATAAATGTATACAAATGTAATATATACGACAATATAATGACAATATATGTGACAATAATAATACTAAGGGTGGGGATGGGAAGAGGTAAATAGAAATATACCTTGCATGGTTCCTATATTTTACCTGGATACATTTAATATCAACTATAATTAGAGGAGGGTAATTTGAAGATATATATTTTAATTCCCAGAGCAACCACTAAAAAATAATGGAGATACAGCTAGAAAGACAATAGCAGAAATAAAATTGAATTTAAAAAGGACATTTGAGTAATAGAAAAGAAGGCAAGAAAGGAAGAAAAAAGGAACAAAAAAATAGATGAAACAAATAAAAAAAATTAAAAGGCAGACAAATACAGTCATATAAATAGTTACATTAAATGTTAATGGACTAAATGCTTCAATCAAAAGGCAGAGATTGTCAAACTAACTAAAAAAAAGAGTAAGGACCAACCAATGTTCTCTAGAAAAGGTGCATTTTTAATAACAAGATACAGTTATATGGGCAGTAAAAGGCAGGAAATTGATATACCATGCAAACAGTAAATAGAAGAAAGTTGGAGTGGCTATAGACTTCAAGTCAAGGAGTAATATTAGTGGTTATGAGAAACATAATGACAAAATGGTCAAAATAAGATATAACAATTATAAATGTATCTGCACCCGATAACAGAGTTTCAAAGTATATGAAGCCAAAAAGGACAAAACTAAAGGAAGAAATAGATACAATCATATTTGGAGACACTCTCTCAGCAACTGATATAACCAAACCAAAAATTAGTAAGGATATAGAAATCAAAACAGTATTCATACCATCTTAATCTAATTGATGTTTATTCAACACTATACACAATCACAACAGAATACTCATTAATTATAAGTGCGCATGGAATGTTCCCTAAGATAGACCATATGCTGGGCCATAAAATAAGTTTCAGTAGCTACAAAAGATTGAAATCTTATAGATTATGTTTTGTGACTACAATTAAATTAAATTAAAATCAACCACAATAAAAAAAGCCTCAAATACCTGAGAATTAAATAACTTGCTTCCAAACAACCATGGTTCAAAGAAGAAATCAAAATGGAAACTAGATATTTTGAGTTCAATGATAATGAAAACTCAACATATCAAAATCTGTTAAAAATCAATTGTGGAGGGTGGAGGATGCAGCTAAGTAATGCTTAGAGGGAAATTTATAGCTTTAAATGTTTATATTAGAAAAAAAGTGTAAAATCATTGATCTAAGCTCACACATCCACGCCTTAGGAAACTAGAAAAGGAAGAACAAATTGAACCCAAAGCAGCCAGAGGGAAGGAAATAATAATGATAGCACTGGAAATTATTACAAACAATAGAGGAAAATCAGTGAAATCAAAAGTTGATCCCTGTAAAAGATGGGTAGCTCTGACAAACCTCTAGCTAGACTGATTATAAAAATAGAGAGGCTGCAAATCACCAATTTCAGAAAATAGAGGATACTAAGACAAATCCTACAGATGTTAGATGGACAGTACAGGAATATCATGAACAACTTTATGCCAATACATTTGATAAATTAGGTGAAATGGATTAAATCTTTGAAACACACAAATCATCAAATCTGATACAAGAAAAAATGGAAAATCTTACTAGACTCGTATCTATTTAAAAAGTTATATTTGTCATAAAAGTCTTTCTATAAAGAAAAGCCCTGGCCAAGGTAGTTTTATTGTGACTATTCTATGAAATATTTTAAAAAGGAATAATACCAAACCTACAAAAACTCTTTCAGAAAATAGAGGAAGGAATACTTTTCAACTCATTTTCTGAGTTCAATATTACTCTAATACTTATATCAGACAAAGATATTGCTGAAGAAGATAACCTACAATTCAATATCCTTCATAAACATAGATACAAAAAAACCTCAAAAAATATTAATCAAACCCAGTAAGATTTTTTTGAAAGGATAACACATCATGACCATATGGGATTTATTTCAGGAACATGAATTTAGTGTAACATTTAGAAATCAATGTAATTCACCATAGCAACAATATACAGGAGAAAATTTTTATGATCATCTCAGTAGGTGAAGAAGATTCATGTGATTACCATTTAACATCAGTGACATTCATGATAAACATTTTCAGCAAACTAGGAATAGAACTTCCTCAACTTTAGTAAAGATGTCTGTGAAAGATCCACAGCTACCCTCTTACTTAATGGTGAAAGACTAACTACTTTCCACCTAACATTGGGCACAAGATGAGAAGTTCACTCTCAACCCTTCTTTCCAGCATTGCACTGGATATCCTGGTTAGTGCAGTAAAGCAAGAAAAAGAAATAAAAGATATACAGATTAGAAAGGAAGAAGTAAAACTGCCTTTATTTGTAAACAACATAATTGTCTATGTAGAAAATTCCAAGCAATCTGTATAAAAGCTATTAGAACTAAGAAGTGAATTTGGCAAAGTTGCAGGATACAGGAACAATATATTAAACCAATAGTATTTGTATATACTAACAATAAATAATTGAAAAATGAAATGAAAGTACAATTTCATTTACAACAGCATTCAAGATCATGAAATATTAAATATGCACAAAACCCGTGAATCAAAAGTACAAAAATATTGCTGAAAAGAGTTTATGAACACCTAAACAAATGTACAGATATATTATGTCCATGGATTGGAAGACTCAGTTTTCTTTTTAAATTGATGTATAGTTTCAATGCAGTTTCCATAAAAATTTCAACTTAGAATAGGCAAAACAATTTTTAAAAATAACAAAGTTGGGGAAATTATATTATCTGATTACTATAAATGGATCTGTGGAAGAAAACAGGAAGTTCAGAAAAAGATCTACATATATGTTATCAATTTTTAACAAAAATAAAATTTAATGGGGAGAAAAAAATTTTTCAAGAAATACTCCTGGAACAAATGGAAATCTATATGGAAAAAAAATTAACACCAGTCTGTACCTAATACCATACTAAAAAAATTAAATGACTTGTAACCTTAAATCTAAAAGCTAAAACTGTAAAAGTTCTAGAAGAAATATAGGAGAAAGTCTTTGTGACCTTGGGATAGGCAAAAGTTTCTTAGGACACAGAAGGTATGGTCATAAAAGAGTGTAACTCATACAGTGGCTACTCTCAAGATTAAAACTTTCACTCTCCAATGATAAAATTTTAAAAAAAGACATTAAGAAAACAAAATTTATAGTATGGGAGAAAATATTTGTGATATATATGTCTAAATAATTGTATCTAGAGTATATAAAGGGCTCTTAAAATCAATTATAACAAGACAACCCAGTGAAAGTGGGTGAAATATTTGGACAGACATTTCACAAATGAAAATATGCTCAACATTGTCAGATTTAGGAAATACAAGTGTGTAAAGGTCTGCGCTTTATAGAACTTACCCAGACTCTACCTCCTGTCTGGTCTCTAGAAATTCCCGCCCAGTGTTTCTGTAATATAGTTTTTAATATCAGTTTGGTTCTTTATCCAGCCTTTGCTTGGACTTTTAGATACTTCCTGGTTCAAAGATCTCAGACTGGGGCCGGCTCCGTGGCTCACTCGGGAGAGTGCGGCGCTTGGGGGGCGGAGGCCGTAGGTTCAGATCCTATGTAGGGATGGCCGGTGCGCTCACTGGCTGAGCGCGGTGCAGGCGACACCACACCAAGGGTTGCGATCCCCTTACCAGTCACAAAAAAAAAAAAAGATCTCAGCAACTGATATCTTGCCCCATTTTTTGCCCACCTTAGGCTTTTGGACACTTCACCTAAAGGAGAATAAACCCTTCAGATAATAAGATGGTAAACAAACTGCCACCTTCACTCCCCAATAAAAACCTTCCAAAGAATATCAGTACTAGGCTAATACTATTCTTAATCGTTATGCTTTACACTGTTATGCTCCCACTTATGCCTCTGTCTGTATTTCCTTTTTTCCTTGGCTTTTTATTAAAACCAAAGCTGTTTGTTTTTTCTCTCAATAAGATCTTTTTTTAATTCTTTAAGAGTCTTTTCATCTTCTGTCAGTGCATTAGTCCTTAAACTCATTCAAATGATACCAATTCTTCCAGAAAATTTCTCAATTCTTTTGCGGGTAGGAATTAAACAACTGTTAAGTAAATTTAATAATTTTTTCTTAATGAGTATTATTTTTTGCAAGGTTTTACTATCTAGTTTTTAGAGTAGCAGTCTTAACTGAGTACCATTTGTATTTCTGTTGTGTTTGAGAGGTCAGAGTGCCTATTGTGAAAGGGATGACCATTGGGGTGCATTTAATTAACAAATACTTATACAATGTTTTTATTCTTAGCACTGTTAAAAATATAACTAATCTTCCCCCCAAACCAGTAACATAGGTATTAGAATATCCCAATTTTCCCAATGAGGAAACTGAAGCAGAGAGAACTTAGAAAATTTGCCGAAGTCAGACAGCTAATAAATAACAGAGCTCAGATTTGAGGCAAGAGTCTGGCCCCATGATTATCTCAATTGCTAATCTGTGCTGCATTATATAGCAATAATGTACATGTTAATTCACTCTGTTATTGCCAAAATGGATTAGAATAAGAAGTTCATTTGCATTTTAACTCAAAAAAGGTAAATGTGTTTATTGTGTATGTCCTCAATCTGCCAAATTAAATGTTTTTGAATTTCTTTAAAATTTTGAATTTCTTTAAAGAATTTCTTTAAAGCCTTGTGTGCTGAGCAGTTTTTGTACTGACTGAGGCCCTGCTGAAATAGTTTGACTCATTTCTTATAGCAGACTCTAGTCAGCTTGTTATTTCAAAAGCCAGGTCCACCTCTGATTATCATGGTAGGCTTTAATGTATACAAAGTATCTGTTTTCTGGCTAAGAACATTTTCTACGACTTCATTACTTTCACCATTAGTACTAATTAGCTAATTTTATTTCAGGTCTAATTTTATACAGATAAATAAATTTTTTTTGATCTTTCATGGGGGTTACTTTGAAAACTTGGAAGCTCAGTGGAGAATAACAAAGTTGTGATGAGATATTGTTGTTGAGTAGTCCATGAGGGTCACTTGTTAGATTTGTGCCTCTCCTGCAAAGCAGCCTTTCCATGCTACACTTCAAAGTCCTGTCTCTATAAAATTTCAAATTCTTTTCAATGTCCTTAACAGATACCAGAGAATAATCACAATTATGAATATTAAAACAACACGTGCCCATGTCTATTGTACTTCATTTAGGGGACAAATTTTGCCTTGTGTTTATTTTTGCTGACTTAGCACCTGCTCTTCAAAGAGTGGATTGTAGTCATCTTTGATTTCTCTAGCAGTACTTACCTAGCACGGGGCTTTAAAGCAGGGGCTGGGGAACTTTTTTTTGTAAAGGGCCAGATAGTAAGTATTTTGGGCTTTGTGGGCCATACAGTCTCTGTTACAACTACTCAACTCTGCTGTTGTAGCTCAAAAGTAGCCATAGACAATATTTAAATGGCGGTCTTGGCTGTGTTCCATCAGAACTTTGTTTATAAAAACAGGTAGCAGGCTGGATTTGGCCCTGTGCCATTGTTTGCTGATTCCTGCCCTCCAGCATAGGTTTAGCAAATTATTTAGCAGTTGTAACAGTCAGAAGGATAGGCTGTCCTTTGTAACAAATAACCCCAAGATTACAGTGGCTTTAGACACCAAAGTTTATTTTTTGCTCATATTTTCTCTCCTGTGGGAACTGGTGGGAGATTTCTGTTCATCCCATCTAGACATGTGTTTTCATGCAGCAAAAAAAAAAAAAAAAAAAAAAAGAAGGGGACAGATCACAAACTGTTCCTTAAAGCTTCCACCTGGAAGGGACATATTTCATTGGCTGAAATAAATACTATGGCCACACCTAACTTCAAAGGGAGCAGGGAGATTCGATACTATCATGAACCTAGGAAGAAGAAAAATGAAAAAAAAAAAAAAAAAAAAAAAAAAAAAAGGAGAAGGTGACAGATCACAAACTGTTCCTTAAAGCTTCCACCTGGAAGGGACATATTTCATTGGCTGAAATAAATACTATGGCCACACCTAACTTCAAAGGGAGCAGGGAGATTCGATACTATCATGAACCTAGGAAGAAGAAAAATGAAATATTTGTGACTAGCCCAAGAGATCTTATGTGGAAGATAACATAAATGCACAGTTGCTCAGATTGATGCTGGGGCGGGGTGGCTAAAAGCTCTCTCCTAAAGCATCCTCAAGGGTCTCTAGGGCTCAGTAGATAACAGTTTAAAAGCTTCTGCTTTAGAGAAAATCATCACTTACCCAATTGGTAGAACTGGTTCTAATTTTCAAAGATGTGTATCAGAAATGCATTGAGCTGAATTGATTTCACATTATATATTGTCATTTTTTAAGCAATTCAGTGACTTTGCTAAACTTTTATATTAATTCTTACCCTTGATATTTCATCTTAAGATACTTATCTAGGATGTTATGGAAAATACTCTTCCTATAAAAATATCAAGATGCCTATGCTTTAATAGGTAAATGATTACTATGGTAAAATAATTATACTGTTTTATTTATTTATTTATACATTTTTATATTCTCTGATGTTGCAGAGCAGTTGGGGGAGCATGAGAGGGGAAGAAATAGGGTGGGAGAAGGAGGAAGGAAGAGGGCAGGCTTGAGGCCTGTGGCACCCCCCTCATTCCTGCAGGGGAGACCCGGGGGCTTCCAGCATTGGCTTGGTCCTTGCTGGGCTGGTTGAGGGTGTTGGGGGTTTATGTGTGGCCGAGGCCCTTGGCCCCCCACTGCCCTGGCTCAGGAGAGCCCGGGGCACTTCTTGCAGCGGCTTGGTGGTCATCTCTGGGCTGGTTGCAGGTGTTGGGGGGGCATGGCCGAGGTCCAAGGCTCCCCACCCTCAGGACTGGTTGCAGGAATCAGGGGCCATGGCTGAGGTTGACAGCCCTCCCCAATCCCTGGCTTGGTATCCCAGGAGACTTCTGATTCTTTTAGGTCTTATGGGTGTCTTTGGTGATGTGAGACCTTTACTAGTTAATATCAAAATTTGTCTCTTGTCTATGGGTATCTTGTTTTTTCTTTCAGTTCTGTGTTGGATTATTTGCTGTTCCCACCACTTAAACTCTACACTGGAACTGATTTTTTGTCCTTTGCTTACTTCTAAAATGAGGGAACTTCCTGTGGGGACCAGCACTGGAGCTCTGTGGTTGAGCTAAATTGCTACTTTGCTGCTGATTCCCCGGGGAAGGCTTTTTGTGCAGCTCAGGTTCTAATGGTTGACTTTATAGGTACTTCTGGGTCTTGTGAGGTGGTCTGGTACACGTAGGTTGTGTAGAAACTTTGGTCTGGGCCTGACTTTTTTCAGCAAACTGCACCCCCTGCAGTTCTATATTCCTGACTAGTCTCCTCTTAGTGGTCCCGTGCTGATTGGGGGGCAGATCAGCATCCTTGCTGTGCCCCAGTGTTCTCCGGGTGGGCCTGTCTTCCCCACTGCCCGCACTCCAAACACATCCCATGTGCTGGTCCATTGCGATGACTTACCGGCCTCTGACTGGCTCCTTTTTTTCAGTTGTTGTGGTTCTTTGCTCCTATGTGGGTCCACAGGAACTCTATCAGTGGTCTAGCTGGCCTGAGGGCCACCAAGGCCTTCTTCTCCCCTGCTGCCTCCAAGCAACTTCATCTGAGTGGCACAGCTGTGGCTTGGCCAGCTCCTGCTCTGTGTGCTCACCAGGGCCAGTCTTGAAGTGGATGGGGCTCGAAATGATGGGAACGATCCTTTCTCTTACTGTGGCTTCTCCCACCTTCCTGCACTCTGTAGATCTCTCCTCCTCTTCCCCTGATCGCTAGTGGCTCCAGCTTGGCTGTCGTTGCTTTTTAATAGTTGTAAATTTAATAGTTGATTTGTGGGAGAGAGTGATGCTGGGGACCGTCTGTTCTGTCATCTTGACCAGAAGCCTCAAAATAATGATACTGTTAAAAGAACTGCAGAAACAGAGCACTTTTAAAATTATTATTTTTTATTTTTATTTTTGATAGCATACTTTTTGTGTATACATTAGGGAATGGTGGTGATCTGGGTGGTATTTTGATGGTGGGGCTCATCAGTGCCAAAATCCTGGCTGGTACTATGTTCCTCTTTCCTGTGGAGTTCCTGGGAAACATGTCAGAACAATGGCAGTGTGAGAAGCAAAGTGCCATCTTTCAATAACTGGAGGCTGTGTTGGACACACTTGAATCTATGTCTTGGGATTAGCAGAGTTAGGTGGTTCTGCACAGGAAATTAGCCAGGAATGGCCAGTTCCCAAGAAGGGCACCAGGCCCCATTATACCCCGTGATGCATGGAACCAGGAAAAGAGACAGGGTGCATGGCTTTGTACCTTCTCAAGGTACCTAATCCTGCCCAGGT
Source organism: Galeopterus variegatus (assembly GCF_000696425.1). NCBI lineage: Eukaryota > Metazoa > Chordata > Mammalia > Dermoptera > Cynocephalidae > Galeopterus > Galeopterus variegatus. The sequence continues at coordinate 572,047 of NW_007726368.1, read as the reverse complement.
ATGATTGCCCTGGGCTCTTGCCAGTAGCATTAGCGAATTCTCCTTGGTTTGGCAGAGCAAGAGGAGAAGGAGCTTGGAAAGAGCTGGAAGGAGGTGTGTCCCAGATGGGGAGAGGGGCTGAAGCAGTACCTACTCCCAAGAATATTTTTAAAAAATTTTCCCAAAAGGCAAACTTTGTTTCTTCCTTTAAAATTTGTAAAACCTCTTTTTGTTTCTAAAAAGATGGTTTTAGTTGAAAGGGGAAAGGTTTTCCTTTATTCTGTGATATATAATGAGCTTGACATGTTTCCATTCCATAATTTCTTACTTTGTGTGAAACTGATAATTATGAGCAATATTCAAGATAGAATTTGTCCTCCCTTTTCAAAGTCCACAGTCTGTAATAAAACTTTTTCACGAGGCAGTTTTTTTTCCCTGTTTTTACACATTCTAACATTTAAAATTTATTTAAATTGAGCTTCTTTGGTAACATCTAGGTATTTATATTATGGTTAAGTTTTGTTATATGGCACTTACTAGATATTTTACTGTCCCAATCAATAGTCAATTGAGTGACGTATCTCACAAATGCTATCAAAATTTAAGGAATAGCCAGTAGATGGCAGTGTGGTGTTGCACTTGAACTAAAGCTTTGCAAAGGACATTGTATTGCAGATGCAATTGGCATTATTAAGGCAAAATGACTTCATATTTCATTTAGAAAACTACATTTTAATCAGCATTCAAATAGCTTTTAGGTGAGTTCTGAGCAAGTAATTTCTTGCATTACATCATTTTAGGTGTTTTAGCTTTGCCTACTAGATAACATCCTGAGGTTAGGAGTAACACATACCTTTTATCTCTTCTCTCCACATTGCTTAGCACAGTGCTAGGCACATAGTTGCTCATCTATTTAATCACGAGTGTTTTGCATTAAAATGATTCAAATGTTTTACTGTTACTGTCTATTCAAAATTTAGTTCTATAAATTCCTTTATAGTCTGTAAAGATATGCATGCATGCACATACACACGCATGCAGCACATACAAATCTATCATGCTGCATAATAACCAATGACCATGCTGCGTAATATGAGGGGACTTCAAAAATTTTGTGGGAAATGGAATTAAAAGATAAAAATAAAAAATATAATCTATTTCTCAACATAAGCATGATCAAGTTCAAGACACTTTTGTAAGTGATGATACCACCCGTTTAGTCCATCCCTAAAGAATTGTGGATCCTGGGAATATAGCCATGTCACTGCAGTCTTTTTTACATTATTAACTGGAGAAAAAAATGGGTGCTCTTTGAAGATTTTTTTAAGATTAGGAAACAAAAAGAAATCAGAAGGAGCCAGATCAGGCTGTAAGGGTGAAGGCCTGATGATTTCCCTTTGAATCTCTTGCAAAATTTCCCTTGTTTGATGAGAGGAATGGGCAGGAGCATTGTGGTGGTGGAGAAGAAATTGTCTGGGGAAGTTTTCTTGTCTTTTTTCTGCTCAAGCTTTGGCTAACTTTCTCAAAAAAAACACTCTTATAATAAGCAGATTATATTGTTCTATGGCCCTCTAGAAAGTCAATAAGCAAAATGTTGTAAGCATCGCAAAAAACTGTTGCTGTGGGTCTGACCCCATGGCGTACTCAGGAGAGTGTGGCGCTGGGAGCGCAGCGACGCTCCCGCTGCGGGTTGGGATCCTATATAGGAATGGCCGGTGCGCTCACTGGCTGAGCGCGGTGTGGGCGACACCACACCAAGGGTTGCGATCCCCTTACCGGTCACAAAAAAGACAAAAAAAAAAACAAAACAAAAACAACTATTGCCGTGACCGTTGCCCTTGACTGGTGTGCTTTTGCTTTGACTGGACCACTTCCACCTCTTGGTAGCCATGTCTTTGACTGTCCTCTGTCTTCAGGATCGTATTGGTGTGTTTTATCTCCTGTTACAATTCTTCGAAGAAATGCTTCAAAATCTTGATCCCACTTGATTAAAATTTCCATTGAAAGCTCTGCTCTTGTCTGCAGCTGATCTGGGTGCAACATTTTTGATACCCATAGAATGGAAAGTTTGTTCAACTTTAATTTTCCAGTCTGAACTGTGAAAGCTGAGCCAGTTGAGATGTCTATGGTGTTGGCTATTGTTTCTGCTGTTAATTGTGAGTTTGCTTCAGTTAGGGCACAAACAAAATTAATTTTTTCCTCACAAATTGATGCGGATGGTCTCCTAGCATGGGCTTCATCTTCATCATTGTCTTGTCCCTTCTTAAAATGAGATATCTATTTGTAAACTGCTGATTTCTTTGGGGCATTGTCCCCATAAATGTTATGTAAATCGTCTATGATTTCAACATTCTTCTACCTATGCTTCACTGTAACTTTTTTTTTTTTTTGGTGGGGTGGGGGGACAGCTGGCTGGTATGTGGATCTGAACCCTCAACCTTGGTGTTACAACACCACACTGTAATCAACTGAGCTAACCCGCCAGCTTCTTCACCATGAATTCTATGTTTGTTCTTGTTTCAATTTTAGCAGAATTCATGTTGCTCTGATAGGGGCTGTTTTCAAACTGTTGTCTTATCCTTCTTAGTGCCTCAAACTAGATCCTGTTCAGACATGTTAGTATGAGTCTATTTTGGTGCAAAACAGTTTTGGAATCCATGCATGTTTTTTTTTTTTTTTTGTAACATGCATTTTCCGTGAGCTGTTTGAAGTGTAATTTTACATTAAAAAGTTTAATATTTGAGTCTTCCATGTTCTGCTTCTTCCCCATCTCTCTCCTCTGCTTTCATCCAAACTTAGTAAAAGTGCCGTCAGCTGCCCTGTTTATACTTCTTGTTAACCATTGACTCTGCTGTCCACTTCATTTTAGGTTTTGCCCTCAGCAGTCCACCAAACTGTTCCTGTGAAGGTTACCAGGGATCTCCGTGTTGACACATCCAAGGGACACATTTTGGGACTCATCTTCCTTGCCCCTAGCGACTTCCACACTGGAGTCCCTTGGCTTATAATGTTCTGCATTTTCCTATTTTCCCTTCCTTCTCTAGCAGCAACTGCTTAGTATTCATTAAATTTGTCCTTAAGGAATTAGATTAAATTCTTCCTCTGCCTGAGCTAAAGTGTTGGTGTTCTTCAGGTCATAATCATCTCTGACATCTTTCTTTCATGCACCACAGTCAAACCACAACTTCTCTCCATCACAGGGGCCTGCACCCCAGGCCAATCCATGGGCCCTTTGCAGTTGTCTTTTAACTCGTTTTCTTATGTCTAGACTTGCCTTCCACCAATCCCTTCTCCACATTTTTTTCAGAAAGAGCTTTCCCAAAGTGACGTCTCTTCTTTGCTTAGAACACTTGCAAGGTCCTTCACTGCTCTTAAGAATAAAGTCCCAAATCCCCAGCACTGCACTATATGTTTTGCACCATCAGCATTTCCAGTTCCATCTTGAGCCATTCTTCCTCAATGTACTTCTGTCACTGTAGTTTTTGTGTTTTGTTGTTGTTGTTGTTGTTGTTGTTGTTGTTTTGTTTTTCCATTTCCACAAAAACCCTTAGCTACCTGCCTGTGGACACTGGAACATATCATTCTCTCTGCCTGGTACTATCTAGTAGTTCCCCAACCCAGTATCAGTTTATTTTATTTCTATTTTTACTTTTATTTTTTTTTAACAATGATATGCACATTTATTTGTTCAAATAACAAATACGTAAACTGAATAGCAGATGAATAACAAAGTACTCTGTAGAAAGTAAGGCTTCAAATTTTCACAAAAACTGGAGATGTAAAACTTATTAAAATTTACATATTTCATTTTATAATCTCTACAATAATTTGAAATAGCTCTCTAAAGTCTTCCAAAGGCATGCAAATATCAAATTAATTTCAACTGAGAAAGATGAATAAACTTTTCAAAGGCAAATTAATTTCTAAGCTAATCAAGAAGTCCACTTAATAAAAAGAAATCAAGAACAGAAATTAAATATCTAAGTTTAGCAACATAAATTGCATAAAAAATCAGTAAAACAATATAAACACAAGAACACTTCAAAAAGTTCATGGAAAAATAGAACTGAAAGATAGAATAGAATAGAATTGAAATATAATGGAAATCTTTCCATGAACTTTTTGTTTTGTTTAAATTTTTCCTTCCCCCCCTTTTTTAAAGACTAAGATCATAGAAAATTTGTTCTCTGACCACAATATCAGAAGGAAATTTAGAAAATTCACAAATGTGTGAATTTTCTTCTAAATAAATAATGGGTAAAAAGAAAAATGACAGAGAATTCAGAGAGTACTTTGAGATAAAGATTAAAGTACAACATATCAAAATGTATAGGATGCAGGGCTCATGTAGTGCTTAGAGGAAAATTTATACTTGTAAACACCTTTATTAAAAATAAGAAAAATCTCAAATCAGTAATGTAAATTCTTCCTTAAGAAAATAGAAAAAGTAGAGCAAACTAAGCCAAAAGCAAATATAAGTAGGAAATAACAAAGATTACAACAGAAATGTATGAAATAGGGAATTAAAAACAATAAAGAAAATCAACAAAACCAAAAGTTTATTCTTTAAAAAGATCAACAAAATTTGCACACCTTTACCTAGACTGACCAAGAAAAAAGAGAGAAGACTGAAATTACTAAAATAGAAATAACATAGGGGCATTATTACATTGTCATTATGGTTTTTGTGGTGGAAAGATTTAGTTTCTTTCTCTTTCTCATTTGTACTTTTGTTCTGCTCGTGGATTTTGATCCTTCACAATCTACTACTATCCGTGGTAGTGATTATCGTTTTTTGGATTCCTGATGCAGGACTTCTTTCAGAATTTCTTGCAGGGCTTGCTGTGTGGTGATGAACTCACTCAGCTTTTGTCTGGAAAATACACTATTTTCCCCTCATTTTTGAAGGATAGCCTTGCTGGGTATAGTATTCTTGGTTGGCAGGGGTGTTTTTTAGTGTTTTGAATGTATCTTCCCATTTTCTTCTGGCCTTTAAGGTTTCAGTTGAGAAATCTGCTGTTAGTCTGATAGGGGCTCCCTTATAGGTGACTTGATGCTTTTCTCTTACTTCCTTTAAGATTCTCTCTTTGTCTTTGAGCTTTGCCAGTTTGACTATCATGTGTCTTGGAGAGGATATTTTTGGGTTAAATCCGTTTGGAGATCTTTGTGCCTTCTGGATTGGGTCTGTGCCTCTCCCTATACCTGGGAAATTTCTGTTATGATTTCATTGAATAGGTTTTCCATGCCTTTTTCTTTCTCTTCCCTTTCTGGAACACTCATTTTTGATTTTGTATGCTTGAGATTGTCTGCTGACTCTCTTAGATTTTCTTCATTTTTCAAAATTCTTTTTTCCTTTTTTTTATGTCCACCTAGGTCATTTTGAAAAGACTATCTTCAAGTCAGGAATTCTTTCTTCTGATTGTTCTAGCCTGCTGCTTAATTCTTGGCTGTGTTTTTTACTTGGTTGAGTGAATCTTTCAGTTTGATGAGTTCTGCTATATTCTTTTTAAAGTATTAATCTCTTTGTAAATTTCTTTCTTCATATCCTGGATTTTTTTTCTTATTTCATTATGTTGTCTGAGTCTTCTATATCTCAGTGAGTTTCTCTAAGTTTGTTGCTCGGAATTCCTTTTTAGTCATTTCAAGGGTTTCCTGCTCTGTAGTGTTTGGTATTTGAGAATTACTGTATTCTTTTTGTGGTGTCATATTTTCTTGGGTTTTCATATTTCTAGTATCTTTACATTGATGTCTGGTCATCTGGTAGAGCAGTTGCTTCTTCTTTTACTCTGTAGTGGGCTTTGAGGAGAGAGATGTCCTATTCTTTTTCTGGTCTCTGCTGGTGACTCTCTGTGTCAGTTCAGTCAAGTGTCCAGTGGGCCACCTCATGATGGCTGTAGCTGCTGCTGTGGTGTCAAACTGCTTTGCTGCAGCTGTGGCTGTGGAGGTGGCTGTGGTGGGCCACCTGTCTGGAAGTGACATTTTTGGCATTCCCTCTTGCTTGTATTTGGGTGGGGGATACTGCCCTTGGCTCCTCATCTAGGACTCTGGGCATTGCTCTCTAGCCTGCTCTCAGGAAGAGGGGCTGCAGCCCTCGGCTTTTTGCCTAGGACCCTGGGTATCCCAGTGTCAGTTTAAATGCTACTTTCTCAAGCACTCCTTCCCTTCCCCATGATATTAGATCCTCTTCTTATGACAAGTTCTCCTTTTATGCTGTATTTATTTCAGAGTATTTATCACAGCTTTAATTAAATTAAATTTTGTGTAATCATGTGTTCCCTCCAAGACTGTAAGCTCCATGAGAGTGGAGACTGATTACCTGGTTCTCGGTTTTATCCTGGTTCTTAGCAAGCTTCCTGTGACAGACCAGGCTGGATAAACATAGGATAAACTGCATTTTATGAGTGCCTTAGGAACTTCAGAAACAGTTTATTCTTGTGTTCTAAAGCTTAGCTTTTCATTATTATAAATTATGTATTAGCTTATTAGACCAATAACTTTGGTAAGAAAATATTGTTCTGAGAAATTTATTTGAAATTATTTACATCAAAATGCAGTTTTTAGAATACCATGTATATATTTATGAAGTAGCTTAGTTTGGGGGGTTTTTTTTGGATTAGAGATCAATATTTTTTTTTATAAAAAACATACAAATTTTAATTTTGTTTTGTTTTTAAAATTGTAACTATGGACAAAATAAATTGGATGACAAATGACAATTTTAAATTCTTGGCATCAAAAAAAAAAATCTCATTAGGAAAGCTTTTGTTTTGTTTGAGCTAGGATAAGATGAGATTTATATACATCCTAGCCCACATTTCCAGAAATATTCTAAAATAAAATGGTAAGGCATTAAAATATTTATATAAAATCCTTGTAAGTTTTACAGTAAATAAAATTTTAGTCCTAATAAACCTTTAGACCATAATTACTCCTAAAAATATACCTGAGTTTTATGTCTAAATTTGAACACCATGGAAGAGCAGCAATGACTCATCATTTTTTAAAAACTAAAACTATCTGTAATAAAAAGTCTCAATCTGAGAGCACTTTTTTTTTCTAAATGAACTTCCTTGCATAGCTTTTCCTATTGATTTTAAAACTGTCTGTCAGTGTAATAAGTATTGAACACCTCTCAGCCACATGACTCACAATTACACTTTTGTGTAATACACACAGTCTCTTCCATTATCTAATCTAGGAGAAGAGGAAGGGGATGCGTGAAGAGGATCAGTGGGTGGCTGGAGGAATCATGTGACCAATCCCATAAACCAAGCTGCAATTTTAAGAATCCTGTTGTGATGATAATTAGACTCATAAATCACTTTGCTGCACTTTTTTCCAATAGAAAATGTACTTTTAAAGATAATTATGCTTTCATTTGCTTCAGAGAATAAAACCTGGTTTTTATTTAATGGCATATTTATTTACTTAGAAATCTATATAACATGGAGGAAAAATCTTCATGGCTGTAGAGTGGAAAATTTGAAAAATCTTGTTTCAGGCTACATGAAAACATTTTATCTTTTGTCTTTTTTCCGTGTCCGGCAACGGATCGCAACCCTCAGTGTTGCCCCTGTACCGGACCGGGGACCGGCAATGGGATTGCAAACCTCGGTGTTGCTCCTGCGCCTCGCTCAGCCAGTGAGCGGGAACCGGTCTGTATGTGGGATCCGAACCCTCGGGCGGGAGCGCCGCCGTGCTTCCCAAGCGGCGCACTATCCAGTGCGCCACCGGGCCGGCCCGTACATGAAAACATTTTAAAAAATGAGTAGAAATGTATTTTAAAGGCTGAAATAGTTTTAAAAATCTACCTTGAGTATTTATTGGTTTTCGTAGATACCATGCTCTCCAAATTCCCTCTGGAATCATAAATCAGGAGGTTGGCCAAGCCAGGTGAGTCAGTGACAGCGTGAGGGGCATAAATAAAACCAAGGGAAGGGAAGTCATCTTATATTTATTACTTTATTCTCAAAAGAAAAACATAGATAAGCTGAACAGAAGTTAGTTGAATTACTCTTTTACTATTAATCAGGGTTCTTTTGGTGTCTTCTGGCAGAAAGCACGCTTAGAATAGCTTAAATGGAAAATGGAAAATAACTGGCTCATGCAGCTGAAAGGTTCAGGAGGGATATTTTTAAGCATGGTAGGATACAGGGACTTAGACAGTATTGTCACATCTGTATTTCTTTTTCTTGAATACTCACTAGAGCTTCCTTCTTGATAGGCTTTTGTCCCAGGAAGGCATTCTCCATGAAAGGCAAAGATTCCCCTTGCTGGTTGAGGATTATAAAACCCTCAGATAGAAAGAAATACTTTCCAGCATTTATATAAATCTCTGAACAAGAAGCTGATTGGCTCTGCTTGGGTCATTTTCCATCTCTGAATTCATCACTAGGCTTGAGGGGATGGAGTTATATGAATGGGAAAATCTGGACCATGTGGATATGCCAACCACTGTGGCAGAGGTTGTAGACACTCAAATTGGGAGCTCTGCCAGGTGAGAAGCGTAGGTTCCCAGAAGGAAAAATGGGATTCTGTCAGCAGATCAAGGAGAGATTGACAGGCAAAACTAAGATGGAGCCAGGACACCAGTATTAACGTTTAGTATGTGCTTGTTGAAAAAAAATTTTTCAAATACAGAAAAGAATAAGGGAGAGATAATTCAGACCTCCAATCTCAACCATCTAGAAAAAAATAACACATTTTAATGTATTATAATTGGGTTTTTTTGTGTGTATGTGTTTTAATTATGTAGTTGAACTTTCTGTGTCTCCTTCGCGTTCTACCAAGTTTTACGTCACATCACATCACATATTTTGAAGCTCTGTTTTTTGGTTACATATACATTATGGACTGTTATATCTTCTTGATGAATTGACTTCTTATCATTAAAAAAAGTCTGTCTTTATCCATGATAATATCCCTTGTTCTCAAGTATACTTTTCTTATATGAATCTAGCCTGTCTGGCTTTTTATTTTCTTGACTAGTGTTTGCATGATATATTTTCTTTCATCATTTCATTTTTACCCTGACTGTGTATATAAATTTCAAGTGAATTTCTCATAGGCAGCATATAGTTGTCTTGTATTTTTATTCAACTTGACAATCTGCTTTTTAACTGGAATGTTAAATTATTTACATGTAATCTAATTATTGATGTGATTTGGTTTACATCTACTATTTTGCCTTGTGTTTGCTATTTAACTTATACATTCTTTGGGTTTAAAAAAATTTTTTTTTCTTTTCCTTCCATCTTTTGGGATAATTGAGTATTTCTAAGATCACATTTTATCTCATTTATTAAAGAAATACCTCTTTATTTTGTTTTATCTGATTTTAGTGGTTACTCTATAATATGCATATTTAATATACCATAGTATATCTTTAAATACCACCCATGTAAGAACCTTACAAGAGCAAACTCATTTTTTCTTTTTCTTTTTTTTTTTTTTTGTCTTTTTGTCTTTTTTCGTGACCGGCAACGGATCGCAACCCTCAGTGTCGCGCCCGTACCGGGCCAGGACCGGCAATGGGATCGCAACCCTCGGTGTTGCCCCCGCTCCTCGCTCAGCCAGTGAGTGGCCAGTCTGTATGTGGGATCCGAACCCTCGGCGGGAGCGCCGCCGCGCTTCCCAAGCGGCGCACTGTAGCAGTGCGCCACCGGGCCGGCCCGCAAACTCATTTTTTCATCCATTTTTTTTTTTTTTTGCTGTTGTTATACAAGTACATTTTACTTCTATATATGTTATAAACCCCACAGTATATCATTATTTTAATATTAAAGAGTTGCTTATGGAAAATATATATAATATATTTTTAAATAGATTAAAGTGTTTTTAAAACAACTTCCTATTTTACAACATATTTACCACTTTGGACACTCTTCATTCCTCTGTTAAGATCTAAATTTACATCTTTTAGTGGAGGTCTTGTGGTGATAAATTCTCTCACCTTCTTTTTTCGTCTACAACATCTTTATTTTGTCTTCATTTCTGAAAAATGCTTTTGCTGGATATAGACTTCTGTGTTGACAATTTTCTTCTTTCAGAACCTTCAAGCTAACACTTCATCATCTTCTGGTTTGCTTACTCTCTGACAAGAAGTCTGCTGTCATTCTTATTTTTGTACCTCTGTACTTAATGTCTTTTTACCTCTGGCTGCTTTTAGAATTTTCTCTTTATCACTCTATCACTCTTTATTAGCAATTTGATTATGATGTACCTTAGTGTGGTTTTCTTTATGTTTATTCTACTTGAGGTTATTGAGCTTATAAAATCTGGAGGCTTAAAAGTTTTCCTTAAAATTTGAAAATTTTCAGCCATGATTTCTTCAAATATTTTTATCTCTCTCCCCTTTTCCTTTCTTTTTTTAAAGTTTTATTTTATTTTGTCAATATACAATGTGGTTGATTTTTTTTTTTTTTTTTTTGTCTTTTGTCTTTTTCCGTGTCCGGCAACGGATCGCAACCCTCAGTGTTGCCCCTGTACCAGACCAGGGACCGGCAACGGGATCGCAACCCTCGGCGTTGCTCCCGCGCCTCGCTCAGCCAGTGAGCGGGAACCGGTCCGTATGTGGGATCCGAACCCTCGGGCGGGAGCGCCGCCGCGCTTCCCAAGCGGCGCACTATCCAGTGCGCCACCGGGCCGGCCCCCAATGT
>NW_007726368.1:539280-560854 GCF_000696425.1 Galeopterus variegatus | reverse complement strand
ACTCTCTAGGTCCATCCATGTTGTTGCAAATGGTGGTATTTCATACTTTTTTATAGTAGAGTAGTATTCCATTGTGTAGTTATACCACATTTTCCGTATCCACTCATCTGATGATGGACATTTGGGCTGGTTCCAACTCTTAACTATTGTAGAGTGCTGCAATGAATATTAGAGAACAGGTATACCTTCGACTTGATGATTTCCATTCCTCTGGGTATATTCCCAGCAGTGGGATAGCTGGGTCATATGGTAGATCTATCTGCAATTGTTTGAGGAACCTCCATAACATTTTCCATAGAGGCTGCACCATTTTGCAGTCCCACCAACCTCGCCAGGATTTATCATTCACAGTCTTTTGGATATTAGCCATCCTAACTGGGAGAGGTGGTATCTCAGTGTGGTTTTGATTTGCATTTCCAGAATGCTGAGTGATGTTGAGCATTTTTTCATGTGTCTGTTGGCCATTCGTATATCTTCCTTTGAGAAATGCCTATTTAGCTCTTTTTCCCATTTTTAAATTGGGTTACTTGTTTTTTTGTTGTAACATTGTTTTAGTTCCTTGTATATTCTATATATTAATCCTTTGTCACGTGTATATTTTGCAAATATTTTCTCCCACTCTGTTGGTTGTCTTTTAACTCTGTTAATTGTTTCTTTTGCTGTGAAGAAGCTTTTTAGTTTGATATAATATGATTTGTTTATTTTTCTTTTGGTTGCCTGTGCTTTTGGGGTCATATTCATGAAGTCTATGTCCAGTCCTACTTCCTGAAGTGTTTCTCCTAAGTTTTCTTTGAGAAGTTTTATCGTTTCAGGGTGTATATTTAATTCTTTAATCCATTTTGAGTTGATTTTAGTATATGGTGAGAGGTATGGGTCTAGTTTAATTCTCCTGCATATGGATATCCCGGCACCATTGGCTGAAAAGGCAGTCTCTAACCCACTGTACAGGCTTGGTGCCTTTGTCAAAGATCAGATGGCTGTAGGTGTGTGGGTTGATTTCTTGATTCTCTGTTCTATTCCATTGATCCCTGTGTCTGTTTTTATGCCAGTACCATGCTGTTTTGGTTATTATAGCTTCGTAGTATAGCTTAAAGTCAGGTAGTGTTATTCATCCAGCTTCATTTATTTATTTATTTTTTGCTCAGAATTGCTTTGGCTAAGCATGGCCTTTTGTTATTCCATATAAGTGTTTGGATAGTTTTTTCCATTTCTGAGAAAAATGTCATTGGAATTTTGATGGGGATTGCATTGAATCTGTATATCACCTTGGGTAATATGGACATTTTCACAATGTTAATTCTTCCAATCCAAGAGCATGAAATGTCTTTCTGTCTTCTTGTGTCCTCTTTAATTTCTCTCAGCAATGGTTTGTAGTTCTCATTATAGAGATTTTTCACAACCTTGGTTAACTCAATTCCTAAGTATTTTATTTTTTTGGTGGCTGTTGTAAATGGGCAAGCTTTCTTGATTTCTCTTTCTTCATGTTCACTGTTGGAGAATAGAAATGCTACTGAGTTTTGTGTGTTGATTTTGTATCCTGCTACTTTGCTGAAATCATTTATCATCTCCAAGAGTTTTTTTGTAGAGGCTTTAGGCTGTTTGATCATGTCATCTGCAAAGAGTGACAGTTTGACTTGATCTTTTCCAATCTGGATTCCCTTTATTCCCTTCTCTTTTCTGATTGCTCTGGCTAGTACTTCCAACACTATGTTGAATAGGAGTGGTGAGAGTGGGCATAACAAGGTGATATTGGCAGTGGTTTTATCATATATAGCTTTAATTATGTTGAGATACTTTCCATCTATACCTAACTTATAGAGAGTATCATGAATGAGTGTTGAATTTTATCAAATGCTTTTTCAGTATCTAGAGAGATCATCATATTGTCTTTGTGTTTGATTTTATTGATATGGTATATCACATTTATTGATTTGCATATGTTGAACCAACCTTGCATCCCTGGGATGAATCCCACTTGATCATGGTGTATAATTTTGCATATGTGTTGCTGTTTTCTGTTAGCTAGTATTTTATTGAGGATTTTCGCATTTATATTCATCAAGGATATTGGCCTGTAGTTTTCCTTTTTAGTTGTATCTTTACCTGGTTTTGGTATCAGGGTGATGTTTGCTTCATAGAATGAATGTGGGAGAATTGCCTCTGTTTCAATCTTTTGGAATAGCTTGTAGAGAATTGGTGTCAATTCCTCTTTGAATGTTTGGTTAAATTCTGCTGTGAATCCATGTGGTTCTGGGCTTTTGTTTGTTGGGAGCCTTCTGATAAGCCTTTCCTTCTTTAGGTCTAATAGAGTTTGTTTTATAAATCTGGCTGCTCCAACGTTGGGTGTATATATATTTATGATTGTTATTTCTTCTTGATGGATCAATCGTTTTATCATTATGTAGTGGCCCTCATTAACTCTTTTTATGGTTTTTAGTTTAAATTCTATTTTATCAGATATAGGAATAGCTACTCCAGTTCATTTTCCATTTCTGTTTCCATGGTAAGTCTTTTTCCATCCCTTCATTCTTAGTCTATGTGAGTCTTTATAGGTGAGGTGGGTCTCTTGAAGGTGGCATATAGTTGGGTCCTCCTTTTTAATCCAGTCAGCCAGTCTGTGTCTTTTGATTGGGGAATTTAATCCTTTTACATTGAGTTGTTATTGAAAAGCGTTGATTTACCCCTAGCATTTTATTGATTTTTGTTTGGATGTCTTAACTGTCTTTTGTTCTTTTCTTTCTGATTTACTGTTTGTTTTCTGTGTTTTTTGGTTCCTTGGGTTGTAGATAAACTTTTTTTTTTCTCTTCATTGTTGGTATTTTTATTTTACTAGTGGGTTTTGATTGTTCTTCAGTTTTTATGGCAGTAGTAGTTATTTTTCAGGTACCAAACCCAGTACTCCATTGAGAATTTCTTGTAAGACTGGTCACATGGTGGTGAACTCCCGCAGTTTTTGTTTGTCTGAGAAATGTACTATTTGCCCTTCATTTCAGAAGTATTGCCTTGTCAGGTAGAGTATTCCTGGCTGGCAATCTCGGTCTTTTAGTATTTTGAATATATCATCCCATTCCTTTCTGGTTTTTAGGGTTTGTGGTGAAAATTCTGATGTTAGTCTGATTGAGGATCCCTTATACGTGATTTGACGCTTTTCTCTTGCAGCTTTTAAGATTCTCTCTTTGTCTTTGAGTTTTGCCAATTTGACTATAACATGTCTTGTAGAAGACCTTTTTGGGTTGAATATGTTTGGGGGTCTTTGAGCTTCCTGAATCTGAAGATTTGTGTCTTTTCCTATACCTGGGAAGTTTTCTGCCACTATTTTGTTGAATATGTTTTCAATGCAATCTCTTTTTTCTTCCCCTTCTGGAATACCCATGACACAGATATTTGAGTGCTTAAGGTTGTCTGATATTTCTCTTAGATTTTCTTCAATGTTTTTAATTCCTTTTTCTTTCTTTTTTTTTATCTGCCTGTGTTATTTCAAACAGCCCATCTTCAAGGTCAGAAGTTCTCTCTTCTACTTCTGCAAACCTGCTGGTTAAAACTCTCTGTTGTGTTTTTTATTTCTTTGAATGAGTTCTTCAGCTCGGCAAGCTCTGCTACATTCTTTTTCAGGGCATTGATTTCCCTGTACATTTCTTCTTTCAGGTTCTGTATACTTCTCCTCATTTCATCATGTTGTCTAGCTGAGTTTTCTTGTATCTCATTTAGTTTCCTTAGAATTATCACTCGAAATTCCTTGTCAGACATTTCAAGGGCTTCTTGTTTTATAGGATCTAGAGCTTGAGAGGTATTACCCTTTGGTGGTGTCCTTTCTTGATTTTTCATATTTCTGGTATCTTTCCTTTGATGTTTAGTCATTGTGGTAGGGGATTTCATGGTCCACTGGTTTGACACACTTTTCTGGCTAGGGTACTGCTGGGGCTGCCAATTTGGTACGGCTGCCTCAGTGTCTGTTTGGTTGCCCACTAGTGCCTCAGTGCATGGTTGCCTCGGGTCTTGGGCCTCTCCAGGGAGGTGCCTCTATGGTCAGCAGGCACTCGGCTGGGCTGGGGATGGAGTTGGGCGGCTGCGGCGAGGCCTACCTGCTGGGTCGCGTGCTGGTACCTCAGGGTTTGCGGTCTCCGCGGATCTTCAGTTTCTTTGGCCAGGTGTCTCTCTGATCGGTGGGTACTCAGCTGGGCTGGGAAGGAATCAGGCGGTGACAGCAAGGCCTACCTGCTGCGTTGTGCACTGGCACCACAGGGCATTTGGTCTCCGCAGATCTTTTGCTTCTTCAGCTGGGCACCTCTCTGATCAGCGCGCACTCAGGTGGGCTGGGGATGGAGTCGGGCGGTGGTGGCGAGGCCTACCTGCTGGGTCGTGCGCTGACACCATAGGGTGCGTGGTGTCTGTGGATCTTTGGCTTCTCTGGCTGAGTGCCCCTCTGATTGGCGTGCACTCAGCTGGGCAGGGGATGGAGTTGGGTGGGGGCGGCGAGGCCTACCTGCTGGGTCGTGCATTGGCACTGCAGGGTACGTGTTCTCCACGGATCTTCGGCTTCTCTGGCTGGGCACATCTCTGATCCTTTCCCCTTTTCCTTGAAAGTCCAATTACACCTATGCTAGACTGCTTGATATGTCCTGGTCATTGATGCTCTGTTCATTTTTTCAATCTTTTTTCTCTCTGTGCTTCATTTTGGACAATTTCTATTTCTGTCTTTAAGTTCATTGATCTTTCCTTCTACAATGTCTAATTTGGTGTTAATCTCATGCAGCATATTTTTGACTCTAGAAGTCATTCAGCATATTTTCATCTCTAGACGTCCCGTCTTAGTGTTTATATTTTTTTCATTTCTTTCTTTATTGTGGTCATATTATCACCGTCCTGAAAACTGTACCCAGTGTCTCATATATTACAATGTCTTTCCACTCTGGCTGATGGGAACATGAACTATTTTTAGCCCTATGTAGCTCTAGGAATTTTTCAGCTTACTGGTTCTCTTCTTCGCCTTGTAGAGTTTTACCCCATGCATGCACAGATGTTTACTCATTTAATGATTCAGTGAATGTCTTTGCAGATCTCTAGTGCCTTCTGTGGAGCTCCTTCCTCTCTTGTACTCAGCCCTGCAAATTCTAAATGTTTCCTCCACTTAGTAAGACTGCTTTATGGTGTTGGGGTTCTTCCTTCCTGCGCTGTGGCCTGAAACTGCCCCCAGAGAGTGAGCTGGGAATCCTAAAGGCTGAACTCACTTTTTCCACTTCACTGAGCAATTACAGTTTAACACTGCTTGATTGCCATAATCTGAATAAACATTATTACATATATTTTGTGCAGTTTGCAGCAGGAAGTAAGTCCCTACAGCAGTTAGTACTTTAAGGCTGAAAGAAGAAATAAGAAATATTATACTTGGATTCATTTTATAAAATGCCTGTTTCATTTAACATTCTATCATAATGTTTTCCGCCATGTCATCAGGTGTCATATTATTTCATCCTGAGAGGCTCCGTGCTTTAACTCTTTGCTTATTTTTAGAATATTACACTTGTATCTAGTTTTCTACTATTTTCAAAGAAGGCTTTGTTAAAAATCCTTGGACATGAATCTTTTATATATGCAGTTATATTTTTATAATATATGTCTCGAAGCAGAATTATTGGGTCAAAGAATTTGAGAGTGTTAAGATCCTACAAATGTATTGCTTAATACTTTCTGGAAATGTTTGCCAATTTCCCTTTGGCATTGTATGGGAGTGCACATTTTGCCACACCCTCACCAGCACTGTTTTATTCTTTGAGTGAACACATACTGAATGCAATTACGTGTGAGGTCCATTGCCAGGAAGAAATAAGCACAGCCTCTTTCTCTAAAAGGTTCATAGGTGAGTGATGGAGAGAGAGTAAACCAATCATGAGTGTGATAAATTTGGGGACTCTGGTGAGCATGGAGAAAGGTGATCAGGTTCTGCCTAGGAAGACCCCCCAAAAGTGAAGTTTTTATTTGACATTTGAGGATAAGCAGTTTGTAATAAGATTAAAAGAAAATAATGTTAGAAGGATTAATGGGTTATTTAAGATGACTGAAATGTGAAACAGCATAGCATATTCACTGAATGGTATATCTGGTACTATGGGTGTGTTTTGAGTGAGAATGTAGCAGGAAGTAAAGCAAGATTTAAAGGTAGAAAACAGATAGTGAAGGGCTCTGTGTGGTCTTGACAAGTGAAATGCACACCCCAATCTTTTACGTTTCATGAGTGTGCAGAATCCTTATATGTAAAATTAAACTTCTTACCGTTGGCTTTGTTTTTCTTCCTCCTTACAAAGGCTTCCATAATCTGTTTATATCATGGGCCCTATTTCATCTGAGAGTTAACGCCCAGCAGCTAAATACTGCAGCGACTCTTTTTTGTTGTCTGTTTTTTAAGAAGGTAGGTTGAGGTCTTGTCTGCTCTTATCACAGTTCAATAGTTTTGATTCTTCCTGGTCTTCTACACAGCAGACATTGCACTTCTGTGCAGGCATAGCCCTGCCTAGAGCAGGCTTTCTTGAGCTGAACACAAGATATGCTCTTTTTCCTAGATGGACATTCTCACGGTCTCCCAGGATGACAGTCTTACCTTGGCTGTCTGCCTCATTAGAACAAAAACAAATCATAGGTATTTGATACTGTAAAGTCAAACGTGCTTTAAACAAAGTTTAGCCACACAAAGGCATCACACAAAGAGGAGGAAGTGGAACAATGTAAAGAACAGAGTTGAACTGGGACTTTGGCCTATTTTCTAGCCTGGCTGAGCGTTAACAGCCAGTGATCTTGGTCAAGTCTCTTAGCTCTTTGGACTGACTCTATTCCTTGATTAATGAAATGACTGTCACATTCTCCACTAGATCTAAGCTTTCAGTACATAAGCAAGGGTTTTTTAAAAAAGAACTTTTTCTTTTAAAAAAAGAAGAAACCAAATTTCTTTATTGTGGATGTAGAAATTAAATTTGTTTCCTATTAAAAGCAACATTTAACTATGTTATGTAATGATCTGTTTCCAACTTTTCAAAGACAATAATAAGCACAATTTTAATTTCTTAATTAATTCTCTTCTCACCATGATGCCTCAATTTCTGAGGAACATATATAGGGTTACTTTTCATTTATCTTAGATGCATAGGAGATATTTAAACTTGAGATGTGTCACTATGAATATAGTTAAAATAAAGTTCTTAAATGGTTGTCAAATACTTCCTTAAGAGCTCTTAAATGACAATTAAAATCAGAATAGCGGTCCTGATTGGGGATATCCCTGGCCTCTTTCTCTTTCTACTTCTGTCATAGTGCTAAGGCTTTTACTTGTCTTGCAGTGTGAAATGAAAGAAAAGGCTCTCTAAGGTTGTGTATTATAATTTTTGTTTAAAGTACTATTAATCTGATACTTTAGTTATTTTTGGCTTACATGAGCTTTTTATGTGATACTTTGGGTCAAAACTATAATAATTTTTTTTTTTAATGACTAGGAACATTTTGAGTCCTGAATAATAGATTTGTGCTTGAGTTCTGGCCTCATAATTTGGAGTCTGCTTGTAGTATAGAGAGCATATTGTAAATGTTCTGTGAGTGCTTTGGAGCCACTGGTATGAAATCAGGTATAAACGGATACAGTGTCCAGAAACTGATGATGAGGTTAGGCCTACTGGTTCTTGAAAGGACTGGCCCTAGGTTGTTATACTTCTACTATTCTAGCTAACTTTACAGTTTTTCATATTAGATATGTTTGTTGCTCTCACATTTTTACTAACTACTTCTTTTTTTCTTTTTCCGTGTCCGGCAACTGATCACAACCCTCAGTGTCGCCCCCGTACCGGACCGGGGACTGGCAATGGGATCGCAACCCTCGGGGTCGCTCCCGCGCCTCGCTCAGCCAGTGAGCGGGAACCAGTCTGTATGTGGGATCCGAACCCTCGGGCGGGAGCGCCACCGCGCTTCCCAAGCGGCGCACTTATCCAGTGCGCCACCGGGCCGGCCCCTTTACTAACTACTTCTAAATGATTTGTGCTAGGACTCTACTTATTTGAGTTTATTCAAATTATAGGTGCTATGGATTGAACCATGTTCCCCAAAGGTTCATGTATTAATCCCCACTGTGACAGTGTTGAGGGTGGGAAATCCTATTATAGTAATTGAAAGGTGGAGCCTTTAAGAGGTGATTAGATTGGGCCAGCCCGGTGGCGCACTGGAGAGTGTGCCGCTTGGGAGTGTGGCGGCGCTCCCACCGAGGGTCCGGATCCCATGTGGAGACCGGTTCCCGTTCACTGGCTGAGCGCAGTGCGGGCGCAACACCGAGGGTTGCGATCCCATTACCGGTCAGTAAAAAAGACAAAAAGGAAAAAGAAAAAAAAAAAAAAAAAAGAGGTGATTAGATTGTGAGGACCATGCCGTAGTGAATGGATTGATACATTCATGGAGTAATAAGTTGATGGCTTAATGGGTGGTAATGGGCATGGTTTTCTGACGGGTTTGTAAGGACAGAGAATGAGAAGGTTAGCTCTCTCTTGCTCAAGACATTTGCCACGTGACACCCTGTGTTGCTGTGAAGAGTCACCATTCACCAACAAGGCCCTCAATAGAGGTGTCTCCTGGACTTTGGGTTTCCTAGCCTCAGAAATTATAGGGAATAAATTTCATTTCTTTATAAATTACCAGTTTATGTGTTGTGTTATAAACAACAGAGATGGACTAATACAACAGATAAATCAGTAAGTAGAATCTGAGGAAGTTTCAGGCAGATCACCCTCTACAGACAGATGAACAGAATTTAGGTGTAACCACCTTTTGAATGACGAGAGGTTTTTCCACCAAGACTATATGACTACACTATTGTATCTGGAGATGTAGAGTAGGGCAGAGAGTTGGGAAAACTAGAATATGCAGAAGTATGACCCCTAGGCTATTAAGGGTTTAGAAATGCCTGAGCTCCCAGCAGCATAAGAAAACTTTATTTAATAGTCAGTAATCATACAAGGGTACTTCAAAAACTTCATGGGAGATTATTACCTTTCAATTCTATTTTTCCATGAACTTTTTGAAGTACACTTGTACTCCTTATTAGCTGATTTTTCTGCTCAAACTGTAAATCATAAATAAAAGTTGGTTTATGGAAGAATTTTGAAATACTTGACAATCTTGTACTATTTCCCTGTTCTTGCTGAATTATCATATGCATTCAGAGATTTCAACCCAACCAAACAATACCAAAATAGAAATAGGTAGAAAACTTCCAAAGTAATTTCAAGAATGCTACATTATTCTGTAGGTTGTAAAACCTGTTATGGCTTGTTACAGAATGAGCAAATGAATTGCAGCCAATCACTCCCCACTCGGTTATAATTGAACTCAAAGCAGACTCTATAATAATTGAGAGATATATGTCTCTTATTTCAATCAAAGCACTAGTTTACAAAAGTTCTACGAGACTCATATTCTGTTTCCTTTCTCATCTTGTGTTAAAATATGATCCCCTTTGTATTTGCTAAGGCAGGAAGCATTGTCAAAATTTGTTAGGCAAAAATAACAGCGGGCATTCAGTGGCGAGCATGAGTGTCTCAATGAACACCTGAAAGTTAGAGAAAGGTAGAAGGAATCAGATCTGGATGCTTCAGGTGGTGTGGACATTTAGGAAGTTGCCCTGCCAATGATTCCTCTTACCATGTTGCGTATTTGTAAATATCACTTACAGTTATCCAGAAAATTGAAGAACTAGAACATATTGCCCACCATGCTCATCCCCCCAAATCAATTTCTTTATCCTTGTTCAGTTTTATTTGATTGAACAGGCAACAGATCATGACCATGTTTTGTGTCCAAATCTATACATTTGCGTAGATTTGCTTAAATATTTATGTTTAGATTGTATAAGTTTGTGTGCTTTGAAATTCTGTAATCCTAATGTTTCTTTTGCATTAATAAGTGTTTATTATTTTTAACTTATTATATAATGATATGTTGTGTTTGCCTAAAAAAGAAAAAAAAAAAGCCTCCAGCAATCTATCATTAAAAAACAAAGTATTCGAGGACATAGGATAGCACCTAAAAATAACCTTAAAGAAGTCTTTGTGACTTACAGTTTTTCAGTCTAAGAGGGTATATTTTCTGCATTTATTTAATGTGCAGTTATTACATGAAATAAAGTATCTTCAGCTTTGCTGTATTTTGTTATTTCACTAATTAAGCTAATGATTATTTTTAGTGGGTATTGTGATGACAACATTGTTTTGCAGGCCTGCTAAAACTGGATTTCATATAGGTAGAAAGCCCATTTGAGGTATTAAAAAATTTTTTTTTGTTAAATCCGATGTGAATAATATTAAACTTGTAAACATGATTTTTATTTAGATTTATTAAATTAGGGTTTAGTATAGAATCTGTATAGACTCTTCTTTTTAGAAGTACCTAATAGAGATGATAAGCCCAAAATAAAATATTAGAAATTCCCACAGCTTTAATTCTTATAATGAAAATTGACTATCAAAGCAATGTTATGGAGTTTTAAACAAAAATATACAATCTCAAACTTTATGCTTTTCTAAGCCTTTTATTTTTTTTTCCTTTTGCTAACATTTGAGGTTTTTCAAAAGCAAATGTTTTAAGCTCTATTGAATTATAATATAGAATTTTAAATACTATGTGCAAGTGTTGGCTTATAAATAAATTAGAAGAGATTGAAATGCAGTTGAAGGGTCAATGTCTTGCTGGTGTGGGAACAGTTTGCCTTTCATCTAAGTGAATATGTAGCATATGAATTATAAAACAATATAACACTAAGTTTAAGTGGTATTAAAAGAAAAAAAAGCTCATTTTATTTGAGCTGAACGTCTGCTTTGGTAGCTACAAGGTTTGAACGTGGCAATTGGTTTTGGGGAACTGATTGGTGGAAAGACCAGCATCACAAAAGGTTGGCTGGGCCCTCCCTTAGGGTCTGTTCCATACTTATGTCTTTAATTAGATTCCTTGGCTGAGACTAAACACTGAGGCACTTGATAATATCTAGGCATGAGTTGTAATCCTGTAGTTCATTTAAACATTTTTGAAATGTAAATTTTAATTTTAGGTGGCTTTACCAAAACTGGTAAAACATTCCAAGATAGAAAAATTTGACTTGTATTCATCAAAATATTAACAGGGTTAATCTCTGGACGATGAGATTAAAGGTAATTGTTACTTTCTCTTAACTTTCTCATGTTTTCTAAAATTTCTGCAATGAATCTGTATTAGTTTTATCATAGGAAAATAGTTCCTTCAAAATATATTTATTTAGATTCTTCCCTATGTTGTTTCCTTATCTCACAGGTGTTATTAGTCTAATCTACTTTTACAATGTTGACATTGATGATGATTTTATAATCTGCATGTTTTGAAAGAAGAGCCTATGTTTGGATTTTTACAAGTTTTGTATTAATGAAATAGTATTAACTATTTATAAGGAAATCTGTGACTATGGACTAGGAAAATATTTAATAGGTGAATCAGTACAAAACAGAGCCCAGAGTCCATCCATTCCTACCATCCCAAACCTCTTCGTATTGCAGAAGAGGGCATCATCAGCCATCTAGCTGTTTGTGTCAGAAACTTGGGAGTCATAATTGATTCTCCCTTACCCTTATCTCCTGTACCTAAATCCATCAGCAAATCCTGTTTTCTCTACCTCCAAAATATACTCATTTATGTCCACTTCTTGCCATCAGCAGTGCCACTTCCCAGGTGCAAGTAATAGCAACATCTCTCACCTGGATGACCTTGGAGCCTCTTATCTGGTGTCCCTATCCATCCCATTGTCCACACAGTCATAACATGTCCCTCTCTCACCAGGGTCCTACTTTGGCTCTGGCTGCCTCTCAGTTTTCATACCATGTTATTCTGTCCCTATTCTGTACACTTCAGCCCCACTGACCTCTGTGCTTTTTTGTCACAATGCTAATAACTCTTTCTTCCTTCAGGGTCTTCTGATGGCTGTCCCCTCTGCTTGGCTGCCCATCTCTTCCCACAGCTGTCCCCTTCTCATCCTGGAAGTCTCACTTCACAATCTGTTCCTTCCTTTGGGAGGGCTGACCTGCAGCCTGACCTAAACTAGCCCACTTCTTCCCACAAGTCCTTTTTAATCACTTTACTCTGGTTATTTCCTCTGTAGCACTTTCACATTCCGTAGTCATCTTTGTTTATTCTCTGATGTTTTTCTGCTAGAACATTAGCTCTATGAATAAAGGGACCTACCTATTTTGTTCATCATGCTGTCACATCAACAACTGGCAGCATAGTAGGTGCTCAATAAATAATGGTACACCAAGTAGCTGGTATTGTGTATGGATGTTTATATGGATCTTTATAATTAACTTCATTGTTTTAAAATAGAAACATAAAGAGGAACATTTTAGTTCTTTTTCTTTAGCTAAGACAGTGTATTTAACTTTTTCCCAGAGTGCTCATGTATATCTAGCACATTTTATAGCAAATTAGTATCAAGGAGGAGGCAGATATCATGCCCTTTGACAGATAAGAAACTGGCACTTAGATTAAATGACTTGTGCAAATTCAGATTAAACCACTTGTGCTGGTAAATGATAGAACAGGAATCACAGAGGCTTTAATGTCCGTTAAATATAACATCCTTCTTTTGTGAAAGGGAACCTGAGGTTTTCAGAGGTTACACAGCTGAACTCTTAAAAATAATAGCAACTAAGAAAAGGATAAAATAAAGTAAAATAAAATAATAAGTAAAAATAATAAAAAATAATAAAATCGAAGCAAAGTACTCTTGAATTGCTTTTAAGACTCATGTTGCAATGTATCATGTTAAGTCTTCTGCAATTGAGGAAATATATGTGCATTTTTATAAAGAATTGTGATTTTTGTATTTTGGAAATACAAATTACACACTCTCACATTTATTAGTACATTGATGTGGATTCCTTAAGTACCATAAGTGATAGTGTTTTTATTCCCGGAAAATATTGTAAATGTCTTTTATGTTTTCTAGCCTTTGAACATTGATTTTGTTTGTGAAATATACAAAGGCATCCATAACATTTGTAATAAATGTTACATGAGGTTTTTGGTCTCCAGATATCACCTCTTTGACTCTCTGTTGCTATGGGTTTTCATTAGTATTCCATGGAGCCTGGGTTGCCATAGAAAATGTGTGGTTGTAGAGGAGTTACCATGGCAACAGTCCACCATTATGTATTTTTCAATATCAGCTAGCTGGGGATGATAGTGAATCTGAATGATATTTATTTAGGAATCCAATAATGAAAAATAAACAAAATATTTTAAAATTCTAGTTATATACAACAGATATTTTAAATATCATGATAGTTATCCTTTATTCAAATAAATTAAGTAGAAATGAAAGCTACTCTAAAAAGCTAGTTTTTAGCAGCCATTTAACTTGGTCTCTGGAGATACTAAAAATCTAAATTGCCTTAAATGTCTGACATGCATATAAACTTCCATGTAATAAAACTTGTAAATAAGTGCAAGTTTTTGTTTTAACCATCTCCTTCACAATCTTCAATAGCAGCTCAGGTATATTTGAGAAGACAAAGAGGAGGAAGAGTATTTTTTGTCTCTGAAATGAAACTCAGAAATAAAGAAAGGAAATCGCCTGGTGACTCATTGTTCAATGTAGCTTTCCAAAAGAAAAAAAAAAGCAGAGAAATTATTATTTTCAGTAAAATGGCAAATCCCTGGCTTGAAAAGAAGTTTTAAACATACTATTCGAAAACATTTTGATATATCCAGACCTTTAGCAATCATTTTGAAATTCCCAACCAATTAGAAATGTTAGGGACAGTATATCAGTTAATTATAAATAACTTTCATTTTTTACCTTCATAGACTGACACACCATTATTTTGTCACAGAAATAAATAGAAAAAGTGTCATGATAACAATTCAGCAAATTAGATCTATGTATATTAGAGATTAAAAAAAGATGAGTGAACTTCATGTGTTACAATTTTAGTTCTGTGATCTGGCTTTATTATTTTTTTAATTGCCAATCCTTCCTCTGAAATTGTGGGGAAACATGATGTTGGGATCCCTTGTTTTTATCTTAAGGCCAGGTAGTCTGGGAACTCTCCACAGCCTTCCTCTGAAGCTGGATTTTCTTGTGGGACATGTAAAGATATGCCCTTTTGCAGTAGAACAGAGGCTAAGCATAGAATTATGAGGTTGCAATTCAGCACTTCAGAGAACTGGAGAGCATGTGAATTGCTTCTGGATGACCACGGGGGTTCTGAGAGAAAAAGATAAAAGTGAACAGTGCTTCATCAGGTTCAGCTTGCGTAGGGAAGGTATGTTGGGTTTGATAGAAAACATTTAAAACGCTGATCTTCGTATTGGCCAGCCACTGCAAACAACAACAACAACAAAACTGACCTTCTAATATATGATGTTATTATATCAAGTAACCCTTTTGGAAGGAGTAGCTTCAAGTAAAGTTGGGAGTAAATTATCCTGAATTGCCACGCTGTAGGGTTCTCAAACAGTGATGTTCAACTTTATTTATTTATTTATTTTTTTCCTTTTTGTCTTTTTTCGTGACCGGCAACGGATCGCAACCCTCAGTGTCACGCCCTTACCGGACCGGGACCGGCAACGGGATCGCAACCCATGGTGTTGCTCCCACATCTCGCTCAGCCAGTGAGCGGCCGGTCTGTATATGGGATCCGAACCCTCAGCGGGAGCGCCGCACTGTAGCAGTGCGCCACCGGGCCGGCCCCATGATGTTCAACTTTAAAAGGCATTCGACACACGGCCCTTATAGTTTTACAGATAATGGAATTAGTAACTCAATGGGTATTATATCAATCTAGGATGGGAATATTAAGATTAGGAAAACAATAAAAGGAAATCCTTGGCATTTAGCAAATTAAGGGTTTGTTGTAGAGAATCCATTCAAAATATTGCTGTGTGTATTCATTTTTCTGTGCCTCAGGGCATCTCAGAGCAGAGTGCCCTGGTTAAAAGCATGGACCTTGGAGTTAGACTACCTGGGTAGGAATCCTGGCTTGATTGCTTACTAGCTCTGTGATCATGGACCAGTTAATTAACCTCTCTGGGCCTCAGAATTTTCATTCATATAATGAGGATAATGGCAGTAACTATGTTATAAGTTGTTAGGAGAATTAAATGAACTTACACTTGTAAAGTGCTTGAAATTGGGCCTGGTACACAGAAAGTGCTACTTAGGTGTATGTTGCTTAAAGTGAAAAAAAAGTAGTAAGTTTGTGGTTCGGTCACCCAAGTGATGATAGCTGATCAGAGAGTGAACTGATCAAATCAAATATTAATTCATGTCAAAGAAGTCAGATAAGCAATACCATGAATAATTAGCTTGTTTTATTTTTTTCAGGTTTAAAATTGCATGTAGGACATTGACATAAGATTAGTAGCTTTTTACATGTA
Organism: Galeopterus variegatus; assembly: GCF_000696425.1. NCBI lineage: Eukaryota > Metazoa > Chordata > Mammalia > Dermoptera > Cynocephalidae > Galeopterus > Galeopterus variegatus. The sequence continues at coordinate 545,428 of NW_007726368.1, read as the reverse complement.
TACCAAGGTTTCATTTGCTAGCAAGTCTACTCAGCTAGAATTTATTAACCTTGATCTTTATGATCTTCAGTCCCTGTATAGAAATTTCTGACAGCAGAATATGGATGCTCCCCCCTTTTTTAATGACAGAAGATAATGAGGTCAAGTAGAATTTATTATCATGCTATGTTACACCCCCTCCTTACCTGCCTTTATTTCCTTAATGGATTTCGAGTCAATACTTAACAGAAAAATTAAATAGAAGAGAAATACAGTTCTTTCTAGAATTTGCAGTTTGATAAATAATTTCTTGCTGTAGTTAAATTCCTTTAATGGTAGTAAATTGAGTGTTGCCTGTTTAAATTGGATCTCACAGTTAATCCACAGCTCTGATTCAAACTCGCTTGCTTCTTGTTGGGTGTGGCCCTGGACTGGATGTACCTTTTACTATTTTTGGTTCTCTGCTTTCAAACTTTCCTCATCTTCAATCTCTTGCTTCTCTCTCTAAGTTTGGTAAATCCCAAGGCTCTATTGTCCTCTGTGCTCCTGTCTTTTCCAGATTTGCTATTTTCCTCATCCAATCTCATGGTTCCACTTTTACCTTTACATGGATAACTTGAGTACAGTCCCGTCCCCGTCCTTGTCTCTCTCCCCAGTTGGTCCTCAGTCTGCCTGCCTGATGTATTTCCACTTGAGTACCCTGCTGTGACTTCACATAGACCTTCACATAGGCCCAACTCTACCTCTTAATCTTATTCCCACTGTCTTTAAAGCCAGTGGCTCCCCTTACCTTTTAAATTCTGTCAGGATACCATCACCTCGCAGGCACCAAGGCTTACTGTTCTAGAAGATCTGTGAATTCAGTATAATTAACAACAGACTTGTCCAGTGCTTAATGCAGTAGGTTTTAATCATCTGGCTTTGAGTAGAATTTTCCAAGGTCCCCTTGGATGGGAAAAAGAGATTACTTTATTTCAGTAATCTCTCGATCAAAATTTAGGTTTTCCTTTGATGATGAACATACGTAAGAAACCACAGTAGTATGTCCTGTGACTTTGTCACCAATGGTAATTATGAATATTTTCATATTTCATTACAGTTGAAGATATCTTGAAATATCATTTGTGTTCATAACTGCTTAAAAATTACATTTGTTATTAGAACTACCACTAGATCATGCAATTTAATGCATTGATAAAGAAGCACGTATATTATCACAGATTTGTTTTTAAAAATATTTTGAGGGTTCATCTTCTGAAAGATGAAAAAGAACCCCTATTTTCCTGTAATATGTGCTCATATAAAAGTGGACAGTCATAAGCTTCAGATGCTTATTTATTTGTTTGCTAATTCCTTCAGTGTTTTAAAAATACATTTTTATGCCCCAGGTGTTATTTTAACCAATATTTCATCTCACTTGGAGATGAATGTTAAAATGACATAATTTTATAAGGACCATGGATTTATTTTTTTGAAAGACTTTTAATATAGCAAAATAAACCTAAGAAAAAGATGTGTGTGTGTGTGTGTGTGTGTGTGTGTGTGAACTTTCTAGTATGATGGTACATAACACGAAACAAGTGTGCTTGCTAGTAATTTAACAAACAGGATTAGATTGAACATATTAATAAGCTAGAAAAGATGGAGATAGCAAATGAAGGGGACGGTGAACCAGGTTTAATCAGAGACCTGATTGAGTACATGGTCCTTAGTGGCTCTGTACATATAAATTAGATACTTCAGGAAATAATCAGTAGCCACTTAGCAGAATGTTCTCAAGCTCTTTGGGTCATTTGTGGATTTTAATTAGTTATTCTTCTTACTCCTAACCTCCATTATCTTGGATGATCACATACTTTCTAAATAAAGAAATTAACTAGGGAAAATGACTTAGTTGAATTATATTTACTCTCCTGCAATTCGGATGACTATTACTACGTAACAAATCACCCCAAGGCATGGTGGCTTAAACAGCAATGCATTATGATCTCTTATGGCTCTGTGGGGTTTTTGTCCGGACTCTCTCATGTGTTTGCAGCCGTCTAAAGGCCCCTCTGCACTGCATGTCTAGGGTAGCTTCTCTACTCATAGGCCTGGTGCTTCAGTGTCTTCATTTGTGGCCCGTCTCTCAGCAGAGTAGCCTGGACTGTTTTATATGGTGGCTCAGCATGCCCAGAGGCAGGAGCAGGGCCTGCCAGTGCATTTGAAGGCTAGGACCACAGTGGGTACAGCATCACTTATGCTGTGTTCTGTTGGCCAGATGAGATTCCAAGGGGTGAAGGAATAGATTCTAGCTCCCAGGCTGTAAGCATCGTCATGTGTGCAGGGGGAAAGAGGAATTGAGGTCACCCATACTTCTCATTTCCTCTGCTTTACCTGAGCGTTGCTGTCCAGAGCTTTTATTGAGACTCAGTCACATAGGTATGGTTGGTCACACAGATATTGATGGCTGCTGGCTTGCTTATCCTTAGTGTCCGGTCCCTCCAGAGATCAGGCCAATACTGCATGGCCACAGGCACCCCACCATAAATCATAGTGTTAGCATAGACTATGAGGTGCGGTCTGAAGTGCCAAGGTAAACAAAGACACTGTTATCAGATAGGATATGCCAAGGGCTTAGAGATCAATTCCCAGGAGCCCAGGGCAAAGGCCAGACCTCTCTCTGGGCAAGGTTAATCCTTTACTGATCAGTTGCTTTCTCTCTTTCCCTCTCCTCTCCATCTAACTTGCTCTTACCAGATGTATCCTTCTAATGAAAGTCTTAGTCATGTCACTTTCCTGCTCAACGACCTCTGATGTCTTCTTAATACACTTTTGTACCCATGTTCTAGATTTTCCAGGTGACTTTCATTATAAATATTCTCCTTCTTTTGGCAACATAAACCAGCAAAATGTCAAAGTGGTCCCAACTTACTTAATGAGCCCATCTTTTCCTACCTGGCCTTTACCCTTGCTGTCTTCTCAATCTGCAATGCCCTTACCCATTCAAAATCCAACCAGTCCTTGTGGTGTCATCCGTGTGCCCTCTCTGTTCCTCTTCATATTCCCTGTAGAGGCCAAGATCATGCCTAGAACCTGGAAGGGACAGAATGTGTGCAAAATTTAATTCCTTCATTCTGGGGGACGATCCAACAAACATTTACTGTCACAGGTATAGACTCTATAAAGAGGTGGCTTCTCTGTTGTACTTAAACGCCAAATGAATAGTGTAGATCATAGGCCCTCTTAAGGTTTACAGTAGGTTGGAGGTTAGGAGAGCTTCTTTTGAGCATTTAGCTGCATTTTAAAGAGCTGAATTCTCATGAGCAGATAAACGCTAACATTGTGTTCTTTGGTCAGTGTAGAGCATTTGGCACTACAGATAGATTAGTGATTTTGGGGACTCTAACCTAAAGGATCCAACTGGGTCCCGTTGGTCCCAATGTGAAAAACAATCTGATAGGATTCACTTAAGTTCAGTTCTATGTCGTCTGCTCTCTGTCATATTATATCTGTTCTCCCTCCCCCCACCAGGATTCCTGTATGCATTCCATTATGACAACTCTTTTAGTATATTCATTCATATAATGATTCAGCATGTATTTAGTGAGCATGTATTTATCAGACACTATGTCAAGCATAAGAGATACAGTGGTGAACAAGACAAATAGCTCCTGTCTTCAGTTTCTCTTTTAGAAGTAATTTTAAAAGCCTCAGTCATGTTTCTTGTTAATTTAGTTCATCTCCAACTTATTGATTTCCCTAACATGTCTGTGAAACAGGAGAGCTAAGCTGATAACATCTGCAGCAGCTAATATTTACTGAGCACTTAGTACTTGTACCATTTTATATCTATCACCTCATCGGATAGCAACATAATCATCACTGAATCATAAAGGAGGAAATTGAGGTGATGTTTCAGGTTTGTCTACTCTAGAACCTGTACTTTTCACCACCACGTGATTGATTACTATGAGACTGAGGAAGGCTTGGCACCATCTTGCTGCAGTTGACTTTGATCTTACATTGTTATTCCAGCCCAGTGATCAAAGATAGCTCTTGTCTGTCTGACGCTATTAAAATTCATGCTTGGAGTTGCCACTACATTGTCAGCTGAATGAATAGATCAAGCCCATTCTGGTCCATAGCAGTAATAGTTATCTTTTTTTTTTTTTTGTGGCTGGCCAGTTTGGGGATCCAAACCCCTGATGTTGATGTTACAACACTGCAGTCTAACCAACTGAGCTAACTGGCCAGCCTATCTTTGCTTTTTACAGAGCCTCATTATACTGCCTGAATATCATCTTGAAAAAAGAAAAGAACAGATGATATTAGAAATAATTTTTAACTAAATAAAAGTTGCTAACAATAATTGTGCCACTTGGAATTTTTTAGTAGTTTATTCTAACGGCATTATTTGGTCTGAGTTCAACAAGTAGACAATGACTTTTCTCAACAAGGTGGTTGACATTGTGCATCTCAACCTTGCAATGAGTCACACGACTCCGGGAAGGTCTGTAGTATTGGTCTGTCAGTGATGAATTGTTTCACTGTTCTCTAATGCAAGAATATTATGAATGTTAAGCATCCCAGTTTATTCAGATATCTTCAAAATGACATATTTGAAGATCTGTACTTTTTGAACTTTGTAAGAGGTGTATTTCTTGATCAGAACAAAACAATCTAGAATTTTAATAATGTAAAAGAGGAAGGGAGATAGTATTGCTTTTCATAATTTCTTACTGTTCTAGCACCCCTCTCTCCCAAAGGTCTTTTTAGAGTGCTTCATTCCAGTACACACTTCTGAACTTATTGGTGGGTGCATTTGTGGGTATAAGTCAACACATTACATTCTGTTGCCTTGCATGATTGCAGTGGAGAAATATCTTCTCAAATTGCTTTTCTCTAATTTAATCAGTGTTATTTCAATAGAGTAGACTGAAGGCAAATCAACAGAATGGTAAGTTGGGGCCCTGAAGACAGACTTGGGTTTGAATGCTGCCTTTGCCACATATATAGGCTCTGTAACTTTGGGCAATTTAATTAATCTCTCTAAGTCTCCAATTCTTTATCTGTAAAATGGGAGCAATAATAATTCCTACCTCATACTGTTTAAAGGATTAAATGTGGTTTGTGCTGGGCACACATTAAATGCACAATAGCCCCAAAGGCTAAGTGTTGTTTTATTTGTAATTACTGGAGAAAGTATCAGTTTTCTTTCTTTTTATTCATTAAAGAAAATGACCACCTTAGAATAGTAAGTGGTCTCTGTGATTAACATTATTGCTAAATGCAAAACAGCCACTGCAAGGAAGCACAAAAAGCAACGACACAAATAATGGTCTCTTGATAAGATTGTTTTCAAGACACTATACTTACTTCTAGTAGTCAACATATAAAAGTTTTGAATTCATACCTAATTCTTGATAACAAATGAAAGTCTTTGGAAACTACAAATTACTGAATTTCTCTGAACTAGTTACCTAAATTGGGTCACATCTAGGGTCTGTTAATTACTTACTTACTGTGTAACTTTGGCTAAATTACTTACTGTCTCTGTGCCTTCGTTTCCTTGTATGTAAAATGAGGCTAATAAAAGTACCTACCTCATAATGTTGTTAGATGAGGATTAAGTGAGACAGTATTTGTAAAGCCTTTAGAATAATACTGGCACAAAGATTAACTCTTTTTACTTTATATTGATGGTACTAAAATGACTAAACTTGAGTTTTCACACAAATATCATAAACAGCTTTGGTGGAGATGCATTTTGAATCATAAAAGGAATAATTATTATCATAGACATTGACTAACTGGATATATACATAAGAAATGTGTCAGACATGGAAAAGTCACAAATTCAAGATCTTGGAAACAGGGTCTTGATTTATTTATTTATTTATTCATTCATTCATTCTTCCAAATTTTATTTTATTTTATCAATATACAATCTGTTTGGTTGTTGTGGCCCATTACCAAAACCTCCATCTCGCCTCCCTCTCCCCCCTCCCTCCCAACAATGTCCTTTCTGTTTGCTTGTCATATCAATTTCAAGGAATTGTAATTGTTGTGTCTTCTTCCCTTCCCATCCCCCCATTTTTTGTGTGTATTTATTTATTTATTTTTATAAGTGAGAACATGTGGTATTTCTCTTTCTGTGCCTGACTTGTTTCATTTAATATAATTCTCT
>NW_007726368.1:535727-538631 GCF_000696425.1 Galeopterus variegatus | reverse complement strand
ATCTGATGATGGACATTTGGGCTGGTTCCAACTCTTAGCTATTGTAAAGAGTGCTGCAATGAACATTGGAGAAGAGGTATACCTTTGACTTGATGATTTCCATTCCTCTGGGTATATTCCCAGCAGTGGGATAGCTGGGTCATATGGTAGATCATTCTGCAATTGTTTGAGGAAACTCCATACCATTTTCCATAGAGGCTGCACCATTTTGCAGTCCCACCAGCAATGTATGAGAGTTCCCTTTTCTCTTTCCTTTTCCTTTTTCTCTTTCTTTATGAAGTTTTATTGTTTCAGGGTGTATATTTTATTCTTTAATCCATTTTGGGTTGATTTTAGTATATGGGTCTAGTTTCATTCTCCTGCATATTGATATACAGTTTTCCCAGCACCATTGGCTGAAGAGGCAGTCCCTTCCCCAGTGTATAGGCTTGGTGCTTTTGTCAAAGATCAGATGGCTGTAGGTGTGTGGGTTGATTTCTGGATTCTCTATTCTATTCCAGTGATCCATGTGTCTGTTTTTATGCCAGTACCATGCTGTTTTGGTTATTATAGCTTTGTAGTATAGTTTAAAGTCAGGTAGTGTTATGCCTCCAGCTTTATTTTTTTTGCTCAGAATTGCTTTGGCTAAGCGTGGTCTTTTGTTATTCTATATAAATGTCTGGATAGTTTTTTCCATTTCTGAGAAAAAAGTCACTGGAATTTTGATTTGTGCTGAACTCATTTATCACCTCTAAGAGTTTTTTTGTAGATGATTTGGGCTGTTCGATATATAGGATCATGTCATCTGCAAAGAGAGACAGTTTGACTTCATCTTTTCCAATCTGGATGCCCTTTTTTTCCTTCTCTTCTCTGATTGCTCTGGCTAGTACTTCCAATGCTATGTTGAATAGGAGTGGTGAGAGTGGGCATCCTTGTCTAGTTCCTGTTCTTAAAGGAAAAGCTTTCAGCTTTTCCCCATTCAGGATGATATTGGCAGTGGGTTTATCATATATGGCTTTAATTATGTTGAGATACTTTCCGTCTATACCTAACTTATAGAGGGTCTTTGTCATGAATGAATGTTGAATTTTATCAAATGCTTTTTCAGCATCTATAGAGATGATCATGTGGTCCTTGTGTTTGATTTTATTAATATGGTGGATCACATTTATCGATTTCTGTATGTTGAACCTACATTGCATCCCTGGGATGAATGCCACTTGATTGTGGTGTATAATTTTGCATATGTGTTGCTGTATTCTGTTAGCTAGTATTATTTTTTTTTTGTCTTTTTTGTGACCGGTAAGGGGATCGCAACCCTTGGCTTGGTGTCGCCCGCACTGCACTCAGCCAGTGAGCACACCGGCCAGCCTTATATAGGATCTGAACCCACGGCAGGAGCGCCACTGCACTCCCAAGCGCCGCACTCTCCCAAGTGCGCCGCGGGGCTGGACCTGTAAGCTAGTATTTTATTGAGGATTTTTGCATCTATAATCAAAGATATCGGCCTGTAGTTTTCTCTTTTAGTTGTATCTTTACCTGGTTTTGGTTTTGGGGTGATGTTTGCTTCATAGAATGAGTATGGGATATTTGCCTCTGTTTCAATCTTTTGGAATAGTTTGCAAAGAATTGGTGTCAATTCCTCTTTGAATGCTTGGTAAAATTCTGCTGTGAATCCATCTGGTCCTGGGCTTTTCTTTTTTGGGAGCCTTTGATAACAGCTTCAATCTCCTTTATTGTTATTGGCCTGTTCAGATTTTCTACACCTTCTTGGCTCAGTTTTGGTAGCTTGCGTGTGTCCAGAAATTTATCTATTTCCTCCAGATTTTCAAATTTGTTGGCATATATTTGTTTATAGTAGTCTCAAATGATTCTTTGTATTTTCAGATGTGTCAGTTGTACTGTCACCTTTTTCATTTCTAATTTTTGTTATTTGGATCTTCTCTCTTCTTTTTTCAGTTAGCTGTGCTAATGGTTTGTCAGTTTTATTTATCTTTTCAAAAAACCAACTTTTTGATTTGTTGATCTTTTGTATTGTTTTTTGGGTTTCAATTTCATTAAGTTCTGCTTTGATCTTAATGATTTCTTTCCGTCTGCGAACTTTGGGTTTGGATTGTTCTCGTTTTTCTAGTTCTTTAAGGTGAAGTATTAGGTTGTTCACTTGCCATCTTTCCATTCTTCTGAAGTAAGCATTTAATGTGATAAATTTCCCCCTTAGTACTGCTTTTGCAGCATCCCACAGTTTTTGGTATGATGTATCATTGTTTTCATTAGTTTCAATAAATTTTTTGATTCCCTGTTTAATTTCTTCTGGGACCCATATGTCATTAAGTAGAATGTTGTTTAATTTCTGTGTGTTTGTATAGTTTCCAGAATTTCGTTTGTTATTGATTTCTAATTTTAATCCATTGTGGTCTGAAAGAATACATGGGATAATTCCAATTTTTTTGAATTTGTTGAGACTTGATTTGTGACCTAATGTGATCTATCCTGGAGAATGATCCGTGTGCTGATGAGAAGAATGAATATTCTGAGGTTGTTGGATGGAACGTTCTGTCAGTATCTGCCAAATCCAATTGGTCTAGTATGTTGTTTAGATCTTGTCTTTCTCTGTTGATTCTTTGCCTAGGTGGTCTGTCCAATATTGACAGTGGGTTGTTCAGGTCTGCTGCTATTATGGTATTAGTGTCTATTTCCTTCTTTAGGTCTAATAGAGTTTGTTTTATAAATCTGTCTGTTTCAACGTTGGGTATATATATATTTATGATTGTTATGTCTTCTTGATGGATCAATCCTTTTATCATTATGTAGTGGCCCTCATTATCTCTTTTTATGGTTTTTAGTTTAAAGTCTATTTTATCAGATATAAGAATAGCTACTCCAGCTCGTTTTTCATTTCTGTTTGCATGGTAAATCTTTTTCCAT